>NW_027526445.1:6054599-6259599 GCF_048455015.1 Haemaphysalis longicornis
ACAACCTTACACCAATTGAACGCTCAATGCTTCTACGTGAACGAGCGGCAGGAGTTGTGGGATACACGGATGGACCGGAAAGCGACCATTCCGAGATACCCACAACAGACGAACGCCAAGCCGTCTACACCGCTGCGTCGTCAGGCCCGTCGCGATGGAAGAATACAGACTGGTACGTATGTGCCGTATTTTTATTATGGTTAATAACCGTTCAATTTCAGTAGCAGTATCACTTATGCCAGTTGGCCCGTGTCGTGTATGGAAAGCCGTTTGCGCGAGCTCTCTGCTCCGACCAGAAAGATACGAGCGTCAATGCGCGGTATGTACGGTTTTTTTTTCAAGCTCAGAGCGCTATGACGGCGATTTTACGAACTCGCGACGAGCGGCGGCATGTCCCAGGAGTGAGCTAACGTAAGGGTTCCTACCGCAATCACTTCGTCGGAAATGAATCGAGCACACTCGTACTTCCTTTAGCTCCCTTTCTCCTCCGTTTGGAAAGTTCACAAAACGTAGCGACTTGCTTCGCCGAGGTTCATCGTTGGGCAGCCCATGAAAAGAGATCTCATCACTGGCGGGGATGTCGCACTCCCTCGACCATTTTCCCGTACTACATGGGCATTTCAGGACGCAGCAAAGAAATTTCATTCTAAAGTACTCAAACAAACTGAAGTTTTCAGTGGTTGTAAACTGGAAACGAGCTCGTAACGACAGCAGCAAGCCAACACCATTCCGAAACTTCTGCGATAACTGGCACTATCTCATCACTGCTTGCTGTTCCTTACTCCCCTCGTTTCTGTTTTTACCTTCGCTGGTTGGCGATATGACGGCCAACCTCCTGTCAAGGGATTAAGATACCAAGCAAGGTTGCGGCTGTGCTAGCTGGAATGGTTCGTTGGCCCCGAAGATCCTCGAACCCGAAAATTAGTCTGCGCGACAGCGAGATGTCGAGCTCGGCCGGGGGTAGTTTCGTACGCATTGGTGTACACGTTCGCATGTTTGTTCGGAACTTCAACCGTTTGCTCTACCATTCTTAGTGTCTTAAAAGGAATGTGCAGTATGTTTAATTGGGATATAGCTCACTATGCAAACTGGTAAGCCCTGCCTAACTTGCGTTTGCTTTAGCCGGCCTCCGCCAATCACAGAGCATTCTAGTCTCACATCATAGGTTCTGTTGCGGAAAATGAGCTGTTGGGTCGGATGGTCATTCCCTTTTTTTTCTTATTATGTAGCTTATTTGAGCGACGTTTGCGTTAAAAGTAGTGTCATTATGGTTCTAACGAGGCAATCTTTCGAATGAGACAAACTTGTGTTTTATCTTTATGCCTCCTTTAAGGGGAAAATGAAGAACGAGGATGCTCATTGCGCTTGATGACAAATGCAACTCTGAAATCATAATTTGCAAGCGTACTCACCCGTCATATGCTGGTCATTCGTAACTAAGCTGAAACAAACGGTTGGCTGCTTGGTAGCGCTTACTTCTGATGTTACTGCCCGCGTGATGCCGCAAGCTTCCTGCCATTTTATTGTGGATTTATATCGCAAAAATCAGAGACTGCTTTGTACATGTAATGTACTCGCAAGGATACCATGCAAGCTTAACTGCAAGCATTGAGTCTTCTTACCTGCACGGGAAAACTCGTCCTCCCACATCGATGCGTTGTATCCAGCGCTTTATATGTCATACGTTTTCGATCGCACTAAAGATATGAGCTTCCCCAGCAAGCATAACACTTGGGCTTCCTTGACCGCACCCTCCTGCCATTATTCTGTAGACACCATTACGAAAAAACTACTACATGAGCAGAGCAGCAATAGTATTGCTGTAGCTCACCGCCCACTCGTACTTAAGTAGAAATACAAATGCGTATGTCGACGGTTTTTCGACGCTATTGAAGAACTAACAATAGACGTTACCCCTAGTCTTGTCCATCGCTATCCCGAACGCAGAAAGGTTGTATTCACTGGCATCGCACTCATGTAGGCAACCTTGTCCGTGCGCCGCCATGCACACTCTTAGGAAAAATGACTCAAACAGGGACTAAAATAGAACTGTTAGTCTTCGCGGGCAACATTTGATCTCGAATGGGAGTATCCGTAGCAGAGTGTGTGCCGTGTGCACAAATGCGGACTAACTGTTCGTCCCCGCCGATCAATAAGTACGGGAAGACGAAACGCAAGCATTTAGTCTCTTGGCTGCATCGTTAATCCCCTAACGGCGTCGTCGTTGCCATTTCACGCATATGTCTGAGGACAGTTTCAGATTTCCAAAACACAAGTCATTGCAGTCAGTGGGTCCTTTACAAGGTGCCACTGGGAAAAAATCTCGACGTTAATCATAAGAAAAGCGCCTAGGGTTAACAGAGCGGCGGGTAATGGCAAGGAGCGGCGATGCGTGATCGACAGACGGTTCTCGGCGAGGTTATGCTGATACACTATGTTGCATTCGATTCGGGCGAGGTAATAACGGCCAATAAAAGATTTCAAGCCCGTGAACAATAACAAAAATATTAGTGACAATAGCAAACGTTGGTCCCCAAGCGTAACAAATATATATGTTTCAGAGACGCGAAAAAACGCATTAGTTGCGGATGACAACTGCAAAATAAAATTGCTCACCACAGGTATGCGTCTTGAAGATTTCTTTTAGACTCGGTACATAATTGCATGCCTTGTGCACCAAAGCTATGACAATGCTGCTGTAAAACCCAGTTGCATCTCCCTGGCCCGACCGTCTAGCGACGCTAACTTGAAGAATTCAGGCTAAGGAACACCAAATTTGATTTCGCCGATGCAAGAAAATATGGTCTCCTTCCCTATTGTGACACTCACACAGACGACCGCTTTCCCACACGATACCTAGAGCACTTAACGCATGTATCGAACGCTAAGAATACACTTAGCTTGCGCTAATTTGTGCGGAAACAAATCAGTTGTCCGATCACCCAGCCATCTATCTCAACAGGCGACGAGTTGATTGCTCCTTACGAAAAAAACTGATAATCGAAATGAGCAATGGTACCTCAAGTTAGCAAAGCGCAAAGCGCAGATAGGGGTCACGGTCGCTTCCACGGATAGAAATTCCGGGACCAGTTGCAATGAAACCATCAATTGGCACCGCACTACACGCTTTACACTTGAAAAGTATCTGCTGTCAATCCGTCCCACGGCGTGGTGTAGTGGTAGCGCGTCGGGTTTCTTGCGTACAATTGCAGGCGACTGTGTTTTGATCCCTGCTGCTGGACGACTCTTTTTTTCTGCGACTCTCGGCATTTCGTCCTTGGGGATCATCGGAACGGACCAACCGGGTGGCGGACTAACCGTTCGTCCCCTCACATTTAGTCCCCAACGGGAATAATGATTGTGGCAAAGGCCGTTAGTCCACCAAAGGACGAACATTTAGTCCTTTTTGTCTAAGAGTGTATGTAGCGCAGCGTCTGTTTTCCGTCGGACTCCGAGGGATAGCGTTATTTGTGCATGCTGGCCACACATGATGAAGCCCGGAATAAATAACAAGGAGCCGATTGCTGTTCCAAACCCTGACCTTCCGAATTCAAAGTAATACAACGAAGCCAAATATGTTCCGTGCAGCACCCTGAGATCTATTTCCGGACACTGGTCACGTCGTGGCACGAATATGTGAGCAGCTACATCTCGGTGCCTCTATGTGCGCGTGTTAAAAAATGACGAACGCCTGTTGAATGTCTGTTTGCTGCCCAAGGACAACAACAGAATTACTTTTGGTGACGATCTAGCTGTGCGGAAGCCAAACTCAAGTTATGTGTTCAAAGAACGCTTGCAATTGGCCAGCGCTTGTGCCGACAAGGAATTGTTGCGTGCACACCAAGGCCTGAGAAACGGCCACACATGCAGTAACTGCTGGCTACAATTGTATATAAACGGCCGTACTCAGAAAACGGTTTTAAAGCATTTTTTCGCCTTTGTAACCTGCAAAGCACTAGACGGCACGATTGTGGCAGTTTCCATTGATGCAGGCGACTGCAGCATGGGCCTCTTGCGGGTTAGGAAAAGCGCGATAATACATACGATAAAAAGAATAAGTAACACCAAGGCATAAATGAAATCAAACTCAATCGCTCAGTGTAGCAAATGAAGTTTGCTAGAAAGCAAACGAACCTGCTAGCTGCGCGTTGGCTGAGTGTGGTAGAGTGTGGCGGCAGCGGCCCCTTTTCTCCTGAATGTGAAAATAAAAGAAATGGTCAGGTGTCGCTGCTTCGGCCTACGTTGAGGGCTTCCAGGTGGTTAACGCGCTTGCATCACGGTGCACCTCATATCCAACTTGTAGCTCTCAGTAGTGAGCGCCATCATTAGGAGCACTTCGTGGCCTCCAACCTCACAGCAGGAGGCTACATCAAACGCTACGCTACAGCCGCCATCCTAATCGTCCTCCCACCGACGTTAGCTAGAAAGTTCAAACCACATCTTTCGCGCTGTGCTTGTCTGGACGTGCTCGCGGAATATTTAAATTGCTCTCGCGCACGATCCATGAAGTTAGGTGCGCGCGAAATTTGAAACAGGAGGGCTGCCAATAATCATCATCAGTTTTGGGTGGCTCTAGCTACGAACGAGTTGGGAGGCTCGATGTCCGGAGCGCCCCCTTTGGTGAAAGTGCTGCCATCTGTCTAAGTGTCGCCAAGATGTAGTATTTCATTAAGAAGAAGAAAGAAATAACGTTGATTTCTATCTTTACCTATAATACAATTGTGCCATCTGTTCCCTTGCTAGTATCTGGATAGTACTTCATCTTTTACCGGCATACTTTGCTACCTGCACGTCGTACATCTAAGTAGTACGTTGCTAGTATGTCGGCTAGTACCCAGTTACTGCGTCGTGTTGACTAAGTGATTATTTACCCGTTCGTGTGAACGATGACGTAGGCGGTCGGCTCAGTGCAAATAGAGTCTGTAAAAATTAAACCGCTTCTTGGCTGACCTGAGACCGAGCCAGGTACTCTTGGGTTGTGATTCTGGCGTTTAACATATTGCTCCAGTGAGGCAAGCTGTTATTCTGATGAAAACGTTTGAGGTGATCTTTCGGCTGCAACGTTGCTATGGACGCTGCAGTTGTTTGGGGGTGCAGCATGCAGAGATATGATGGTTAATTCTAAGTTTCCGGATATGTGTTGCAGACTCTGTCGCGTCAATCCATGGCTACAAACGCTCCCATGTTAGGCCAAGCGGCATGCTCTGATATATGCGGCTAATTTGAAGTGGAGGAGATAGGGTATTGACAGGCTGCAGACTCGCTGTGCCGTGTCTGGTACAGGCTGCATGCCGGTAAATAAGCGAATAATTCGAAAGCCGCAGAGAAATGTCACTGTTGACAGCAGCAGCGGGAGCGATGTAGCCGGGAGATCAGCGGGTACTTTGAATTAGGTCAGGGTGGGTTCTCACGTTGACGTTGTTTTGTTACACACCCCCATCATTGCCATAGGCCGCACTTTATGCGGGGAAATGAGCGGTGGTTGTGTTTTACACGAACAGGTTAAGTCTAAGTCTTTGCGATTGACTCAAGCGGAGCCGGCGGTAATGATAAGATGCCCGAAGCTATGTTACTTGAAGCTATGATATGTGCGTGCCAGAAGAAATACGAAGATTGAGGGACAGGCCATAAATTTTTTGGTCGAACATTTGCTTTATTTTTCAACGAAATGCTACAAGTTTGGCGATCTCTTCCAAAGACAAGTGTATACCTTCCCCTCTAGGGGCTATTATTTGTTGCAATGCACTTCCTATGTTTCCCAATGCTCAAGTGTGAACGTACAGAAACATGTCTTACTATAAATAACTTCGGCAGATTTGGCAGTCAACCTAAATAACAAATTGGCGCCCTTCCAGTCGTTCTTAAATATGTTATGACAAGTGTAGCTTTAGTTGCGGGACGCATGCAAAGAATATTTAGAGAGAAACAGGGGTGCGCCATATATGATGAATATTCTTCTCACTACTGTTCAATTCAGTGTGTCGAAAGAAAAAAAATACGGGTTCGGTAACGGTTCTGGTTCGGCAGCATTCATTTCGTTTGTGTTCAGATCCAGTTCGACTAAATCATACCTTCTGATCCCTGCGCGAACCGGTTCTGAAGCTTGTACGTGTTCGGTTTGGTAAGTTCACTTAGTGCCAAACTGTGAAAAACGAATTTCTAGTGTAAAGCGAACATAACAACTAAATTCAATACTAGTGCGTTCAAGATTTTGCTTTTTCTCGCAAGAAGTTGCGAAACTTTAAACACAATAGCAGTAATCAGGCCCGACACTGAGAAGCAAACATAAGGTAGGAATGATGTACGAACTCTTTCCACACCGAAGCTTTCTCTTCTCCTATACGGAATACTTAAAGCGACCACCAAAGATCAGGCTTCATTTTTGTTTTCTGAAAGCGCAATCTTCTCTCTAGAACCGTCCATCAACGTACCCAGTGTGCCCGCTTGTACCCTTCGTACGTTAGCAGGGGACGTGTTTAATTACCAGCGGGGTGCTTCTGCTCACCATTTGTGGCACAAAATAAAAATCGTACAGAGGTCCCGTAAATGCTGTATATCAATGGGAAAACTTCGTCAACCATGGAAATTTAGTAGGAGTAACCTTGCCGATGGTTTGGATTTTTATACTCCTCTGCTCACTGGAATGCATTTTGATGTAACTATTACGTAAGTGTGCTTGACCATGAATACGTAAATACCAGCAGCCTCGTTCCGTCCGTGAGGTAGCGGTATCTAACATTAGATTAAGCGACTGCAAACTGGAAAAGTGAAACTGTGGACGCGTGCGTCACGAGATAGAACTCTTGGTGAAGACGATCGCTAATTTGCAAGGCAGCTGCATCCCTCCCCTTCATCTCATTTGGAATGAGAAGCAGGAGCAGCTAAGAAGCAAGCTGAGAAGCAAGCTGAGAAGCATCTACTTTAGTGCTGTATTTTCTTCTAATACAAAATACCTAGGGCCCGTAAGGTTGGGTTATACAGTTTGTTGCAAAAGTGCCTACGACACAATAACATTTATCTTTGCATTATCAATTATCCTTATTTGGATATGTTACAAATGCGCGAACTTCTGAACTGTACGGGCACTTCAACACTGGCGATTATAGGAAGCCCGAATGCGCTAGCTGATAACATGTTTGGTTGTGAAAAGTCTAGAGAAAAACCTATCTTTGGTGTTCCGCTTATTCGATGGCTGAATGCGGCAAAAAATAGCAGAAGTAATTCCTCTATAAACTCGGCCTGGAATTAAACCCATGTGATGGGGCCTACATTTTTTATCCATGAAAATATATTTTTCAAAAATATCGGTGGCTTTGATGCCTTGCGGCAACTCCTGTACTCTGAAGCACACCGTATAATGCTGGCCGAGAAAATCATTTAGGCCACGTGACGGTATTTAACGGGCTTCGAAATGAAGACGCGGACGTTTGTTCTTTATGTCTACATCACAAACCCGGCAGCTGGCTGCCGTGTTGAAACCCCCATCCTTATGCTCACCATACAATGCCTTAACCACCGAGCAGTTCTTGTTGGCCCCATTTCTCTAATATTTACACTTTCCAGGTATGCGACCGTTTGTAAGAGATATGTGAAATGTATCAAGAATGTACACGACGACGGGTGTTGGCTTTCGCCGCCGCCCAGTGTAGCTACCTTGTGACCCTACAACCTTACAGCCCGCCGCGGTGGCTCAGTGGCTAAGGCGTTACGCTGCTAAGCACGAGGTCGCGGGTTCGATCCCCGGCCACGGCGGCGGCTTTTTTGATGGAGGCGAAAAGCAAAAACGCCCGTGTGTAGAAGATTTCGGCGCACGTTAAAGATCCCCAGGTGGTCAAAATTAATCCGGAGCCCTCCACTACGGTGCGCCTCATCGCCTGCGTTGCGTCGGCGCGTTAAACCCCCCAATCAATCAATACATCCTTACAGAGTCGCAGAGACAAACGGGCAGAGACGACATTTCATATCGGGGGCGGGCTTGCAAGAGGTCGACATTTCGTCCGCTCAGCTTTGCACACAGCCCGCGCTTTCAGCAGTAGCCTGTCTTTGCAACATTGCCGCGCATACCCTTCCTGCTGGTGTAACGACGAAAAAAGCCTTCATAGTGTAAATCGACCTGGAGGGTAAAGTGTTTCAGAAGTTAATGAACCGATGGTGCGAAAAAAAGCATTGTATTGCGTTGACCGCACATCATCAACAGATGATGTGCGGTCGACAGAAGGTTTGTGACATTACATTTTTACAAATATTTGGATGCCAATAGCATTTGGACGCGCAAAGGTAGAAAGGTTGTGTATAATGGAAAGCCGGGAGTATTCGCAAGTTTTATGGAGCAAAAGAGGTGTTGCTAACCATAAACCTGACGTGTATAATACACGAACTTGCCAGATCGATCAGCAAGCATCAAACCTATTGATTCTGCACTTACCTTAAGTTGTCGTACATTGGTAGAATTGTCCCCTACCAGCGAACACCGAACGCGAAAAGCGTTAAAACCGGTAAAATGGCCTTTACAACATAAACGGATAGGAGGTAGCTCAAACCTTGGTAATTATGACGCTTTCAAGATGTAGTCATTGCAGTTAACGAGTGAAACATTTTGACCAGTAACAAAGAAAGATACGGCATAAACGTTGTTCGCGCAAAGCTGCTACAAGGCGCCAATCTTCGCCGGCGCGAGTGCGGGCACCTGCAACGACCCTCATCAAAGTTCATCGTCTGGATGATGTTCGCGCCAGATCACCGCTATTAAAGGGCGCTCCACAATTTTGAAGTTCGTAACGCATCCCTTCCCCGCGCACAATTACACTTCCGTCGCTAAAGACGTCCCCGCGGAGAGTGGGAAGGCGCCACTGCATGGCGCAATCAGGGCCGTCTTCATCGTTAGCGATTCCGCAATTTTCTCGCTTTTTGTCCAAGATACATTCCTCGCTGAAATTTACAGGTTTGGTAGCATTTTTTCACTGTACGCGTTGCTCTACTTCGGCGTTATTGGTAGTAGTTTGAATTTAGGGATTCAGGTAGCCACCACAACGATTATTTGGCATACCAAATGGCGGGTAATGAACTATCGTTCTTTCTAAACAAGGGCAACCTTTCGAAAGGACCACCCTAGTACAATCCGTGCCTTTTCAATAAACTTGAGAGCGCAGGTATTAACAAGGAGTTTTTCTAGAAATTTAGAACACCGACGATAGAAACTGTTATTTCTTCTTGGTTAAAAATTGATATTCAGCTTTTCCTCGTAATCCGCAAGCCCTGAAAACGCCATAACGAAAATGTATAGATCAATATATTTAGAAACTCAGGAGAAAATGCTATCAACGTATCAGTGAATTCACACTTCACCTGAGAACAGCAGTACATAAAAATATACGTATAGAAGCCACCGAAAATGCCCCGAGAAAAATAATATATCACGAAATTTTAACTTCACCTCGATACACGGAAGCATACCGAAAAGCTACTTAAATGCTGTAGTGGTGAGCAAGACTAATCGGTTGTGAATGTTTTAATTTGGCGCAAGAATTCCGTTGAACATAGATTATATCGGCGCGAGATTTTTTTTTAATTTTACGTCAATGCATTTCAGCATAATTGAAACATAGAAACCTGTAATATCCCCTTGGAAACAAGCGGGGCTAAGCAGACGCTATTTTTGTTGTCTTTTGCTATGTAATGGAGTATATGTATGTTAAAATTCATTCGCCCATTTTACTTACGGTGAAAATGCAGATTGGACATAAAACGCAAATTTTCAAGTTTATCATAGTGCTTCGCCGCTGTTGAGGGTTTCCCTAAAAAAGTATCTGGTTCATCTCCGAGATTTCACAGCCTGAGAATAACTGCAGTTTGACAGCAGCGGTATTTTGAGCTAGCAATGTCGCTATTCACGTAAAAATAACAAAAGAATAGTCCGTCCACCTTTCGGAAACTGGTGGCCGAGAAGCGCCTGCACGCCCGAGTGCAGCAAATGGGTCAAACGTTCGCCAGTTACATCGCGGATGTCCTGGTAATCCATCGATGGACGAAGCTGATAAAGTCAAGCACGTCGTAAAAGGTATAGATGACCATGCCTTTCGAATGCTCTTGGCGAGCAACCCATATTCAATTCCCGACGTTGTGATCATCGGCGATAGGTTTCATGAGCTTCTCAAGCAGCGAATATAAACTCGGCGCACTTCACCTCATGACGAGACCGGCAAATTGGAATTGGGAACCCGAAAGTACTTCTTTATTCTCCCGCATAAAGGAACTTCTCTGTGACAAAGTCACCCGTCAGCTGTCGCTGCTGCTGCCCTGAACGGCGAAGGCTCCGTCCACACTTAGGTCGACACTTAGGAGCGTAATTCAGTAACAGGTAGCCGAGGTCTTGCCATGTAGTGGGGTTATGTATCCTGGTGGTCACATGACTGCTGCAACTGCTCAAGTGGCGTATGCCGAAACTGTCGCAAGTCCGCTCCCGGCGTCTCTCGAAATCAGGCCACACCATTTTGCCACCGCGCTGCAGCACCGATAAACCAAGTTCCTCCAGTTGGGCCTCCACCCTATAATAATAACTGGTAGCGAACATGGGGAACACGGGGCAATTTCCCAATCTGTTTCTTCGGCGGTTCTGCCGGACATGTCGAGAGATATTGCCGCCGGCGTACGACGCGTGCCAGTGCCGTTTTCTGAGCGCCTACATAGGGCTTGTCCAACCGGTTTTCTTGTCGCATACAATGCCTTAGACGGATATCAGTAATTGCCTAACCTTCTGACTACCGCGCGTCTGGTAACCGTCGCTCGCCTTCCACGCTACGCCCCATTCTTTCTCCGATATGCCCAGAGAGAGGGGGGAAGGACCGCCGCGTTGTTTCCCTCATCTCGTAGCTTCCTGGCTCTCCACCTACTGAAAGATCTCTGGTTATGCGGAGGCACGCTTCGCACTTCACACTTTGTGACGAGTTGGTGAATCGACGAACGTACAAAAGCGGAGAGCGGAAATGGTTGTTTATCATTCCTCGTCATCCGCGTATCGATATATTGGATTCTCTTTATGCGATGGGTTGGATTCCCTTCATGCTGATAGGACATGCAAAGGTCGGCCGGCTCACCCAGGAGTGCACTCGCGTACTCACCACTCAGGGGTCAGTGCACAGTGAGCCTCGCCATCGTTGCGCCATGGGTGGTGTGAGTGCGAGTGAGTGCGAGCACCACTCGCGGTGAGCCCCGCACACCACTCGCGACTGCGAGATCCACACTCAGCAAGCCAAGCTCAGAACTCCCGAGTGCGAGATCCAATGGGCGAGCCCTCTGTCCACTCGTGAGTGCGAGTTCCTCTAGCGGCGAGCCCCGCTCACCACTCATGAGCGGCGAGGGAACTCGCGCTTCTTGCGCAATGTGCGTGGCTTATCATGGTGAGCACCACTGGCTGGTGGCATTCATTGCAGGTGCCGCTCGCTGCGGTAGTTGTTGCGGGTGATATCCAGTCGTATGAAAAGCCACTAGGTAATGGTGGGGTTGCCTTTAGCTTCTGGAATATGTCGTTACTGCAATATGGGGCAGCGTGGAATGAACTCTCCCATGACGTCTTGATATAGGGGTGCGATTTGGATGGACGTCTGACGCCATTACACACTGATACTCTTCACTGTCATTTCTCATTGAGGGGCTCTTGCGTGCACTCTCGCCAAAGGATGTTTCTGGCTCGCAGGGTATTGAGTCGAAATTTGTTGTGAGTAACCTGGAGGCAACAAAGCGAATACACTTTACTACCGCTGAGCGCTGCTATGGAAGCATTAGGAAGCGCCGTGGTACAGTGTTGTAGTTCTTGGTGCACGTAATTGGCCGGCTTGCTATAGATGTCCATATGTAGGCTGCTCATTAACTTAAATTGCGAGTGCCCGTTCTCGTTGGAAAAGGCGTTGCAGATTCGCGTATCATTTTGGCGACACGGTTGGGATGGGCGAAATGAGTGTTGTGGAAGAAATAGACCATTTTCGAGGCCTTGGCGTTTTAAACGTTCCAGTATTTGCAATTACTTTTTAGGGTGGCGCTGTGTTACGATACTTCGCTTTCACGCGGACGAGGCGTCACACATCATTCTACGGCAGTTAGGGTGCTTTCTTTGAGCCATGTATTTGGCTGCTATCCCTCTCGAACGAGCCTGAAAAACTTCATTGCATGAGTTTTGTTGCAAAATTGACCGAAATTTGGACGTTGCGTTGTGTTCTTTGGCAGCGTGCAGCAAACGAGGTACCTTGCCTTCACAATGTCCTGACCATGGCTGCTCGATGGACTTAGTTTCTATCGAGCGGCCGTGTCTTAACATAGAATTTGCCATTAAGACTCCTTGACTGCACCCCTTATTTTACTTCTGTGTGTTCGCGTATCCGTTCATACAGATTAACAACAACCGTACTTTACATCTGACTCCTCATTCGCCTTATCGAATTGCGGAGTTCGAATAGCTACTGTTGCGCGCAGTTTGTGAAATATATTTTTCATATCTTCACATCGCCAATGGGAAAAGGTGAAAAGCGCTATTCAGGCGTTATGTTGTTATTGACGGTCGTTTACCATTACGCTTGGGAAATTGCATCCCTAACTTGAAATTGGGACGACGGCTCCCGTATTGTGCTTTTTCTATCTGTCTGTGCTCGGTTGTCAACCAGCTAGTTATGATGACAAAATTGCTTCCGCTGCTTTATTTTCGTATTTTGCGTTGTGGTTAGCTTCGCAGGACTTCGTTAACAGGGTTAGCTTCGCAGGGTTAACAAGGCTTCGCTGTCTATTGTTCCTCATATTTTGTACCCCGTATGTAGATATTCGCGTGAATTCCGATGGCGTACAAAAACGAGCGCATGGCTACTGAGACCACTATGTGGTGCGGCAAATAACAGGGTTTCTCGGCAATCGGATGGCGTAACTTTTGAGTGAGTGAGTATGTGAGGGAGTAATGAGTGTCTGCGTGCGTGCGTGCGTGCGTGGGTGCGTGCGTGCGAGTTCGTATGCATTCACGTGCACGCGTGAGTTCGCGCGTGTGCGTTTCGGCTCGTGCGTGTGTGCTAGTGTGTGGTTTGTGGGGCGTGTGTGTGTGTGTGTACGTGAGTGCGTGCGGAGCGTTTGTTCATGTTTGTGTGACCCGCCGCGGTGCCTCAGTCGCAAAGGCGTTGTCCTGCGGAGCACGAAGGCGCGGGTTCGATTCTCGGCCGCGGCACTGCTTTTCTGACTTAGGAGAAAAGCAAAAAACGCACGTGTGTACGAGATTTTGAAACATGGTTAAGATCCCCACACGTTAAAATTAATCCGGAGCCGTCCACCATGGCGCGCTGATCCCCTACGTTGTGTCGGCGTGTTAAATCCCACAGTCCGTCAAATCAACCATGTGAGTGTGTGTGCGTACACGAACATGTTCACGTGAATGCGTTCATGTGTGAGCGCCCTTGCGCGCGGGCGTGTAGGTATGTGCATTCGATGATTCCAATGTTCCCCGTTATTTGGTATCAACTTTCTACATTAACGAGTCTCGTTGCCAAGTGCGGGTGCATGATAGTGGAAGTTCAGTAGTTTAGGAGCAAACTGCGGCTTGGCTCTGTGGCAGTCTGGCGCCGTTTACGAAAGGGGGCGGGGGGAAGCGGGAGCGAGGCGGGTGCCAGCCATCTCGTCTCCACGAGGACGCCGGCACTAAAGTCAGGAGGCGCCGTGCTGTCAAGACCGCACGGCGCCGCCTCTCTCCCTCTCCTTTTCTCTGCTAATCGCTGATGGCGAAGCCTCCCAGTAGCCTTCCTCCACCTTGGTTGACATTTTCTATCCTTCGTCGTAGTGTTTTACTGGACATCCCCGCTCTGCGCCGTGTTCCAGCGTTGATTACTCCTGAAATAACAAAGAGGGCTGTCTGGAACGAATTCACTGCGCTAATTTTGGTGGCGCTGAAAGCGCGTTTCGCGATAGGGTTATTTGTGCACGCTAGCGAATATTTTGACAGATTGCAACAGCTTTTTTGGGCTTTTCTTGCGAACTTGATCATGTGTTTTATGTTGCCACTTCAACAAAAAGTTTTAGTGTTTATTTTGTTTTGTAGAATCTGAGCGAAACAGTATAGACAATTATCAAACAGTTCTTATGAATGGCCTGCGACAACTTCGCGAGAATTTGTTCATTTCGTAAAAGAACCCTTCGGCGATTTCCGCGTTGAAAGTGACATATCAAGAAACATGCAAATATTAAACGAATACATACTTAGAAAAAAGTGAGACCCCCTTTATGAGAAAGGTAAATTTCAACTCGCACCAGTAAGTATTTCACTGACAAAAATGTTTGTGCTGCAGACAGCGAAAACGATTAATGCCCCTCATAAAAAATTATGCATTAGCAATTGTAAAAATCAGAACCCACAGCAACGTCGACTCAGTCAAAGTACAGAAAAATAACATCATGGCCTATTGATGACCGCGTGAGATAGGACGTGACAGAGAGGACGTCACGCATCTTTTGTTGCCCAAATATCTACACAACCCGTATGAGCTGCTACACCGGACAGGTAAATGTGGGCTGTCTCTTTGAATGTAACGATGCTGTCTTTGAATGTGAATATATCTTTTTTTTGACGGATACATTCATCGATCGGAGGGCGTTCAAGAGAAAAGATGTTAAAACACGCATACAAAGCATGACCACACACATATTATGCACACAGAACGTTATCCGAAACGCGAAGTTATTGCCCCAAAACCCGCGACATTTCTTTTTTTTCATTTATTATATCCCTTAATGGCCCCGTGAAAGCGGATTTTGCATACAGGGGTGACAAGCAATAAACTGCTCAAGTTACACTAACAGCCGATTGTAGAATAATGACATAAATGTTGTTAATGCCTCTTTCATAGGAATCGGTGAAGCGCGAAACTGAAATGTGCCTTCACAGCAGGATTTAAATGCTGTTGTGCGTCCACATAGACTTTCACACCGCTATTTATATTACATCTGTATGGCACCGTTTCCCGCATGAACCTCAGACACTGAATTGCGCGCATCGCAACATCGCGTACATCCGACTGAATTCACAGCCCTTTGAAAACTGTGCGAAAGAAATGGAACCGAAACCAAAACTGAAGGAAGTTAGTTGCGTAGGGTGCCTCAATTCACCCGCGACTCGCCTACACGGAGACACTGGCATCGAGACGCGAACTGGCGGCGCTCATTAGCGTCATGAGGAACTACTTCGCTTCGCCTCTCCTAGACGACAACACCATCCTAATGAATAAGCTAGTGGGAAATATATAAGACGCTTTCGTACGCCTACTTGCTCTTGAATTCATTGCGCAGTGGGCATAGAGAGCGCTGCGTACCTCCCGCTGCGGCGGGAGATTTCGGGGCTCGATTCCGTGCGGTGCCGCGTCAATGAAACTTTTTCTGGCGATGTCATTTCCGTGACAGATATGACGCCAGTGAGAACTTGGTGTTAGCGGGCATAAAACCCATTCGTGTTAACAAATTGCGGGAGCTTCGCACCAGTGGCACGGACACTGGGGAAACAACGATGCTGGCGGCCCAACCTAGGTTCTCCTTGCTTTGGCTAAGTTTTTGCCTCGTTATGGTAGGAGACTCGGTCAATTTTCTGGCATGGTTATGCTTTGAGACACTGACAGATTTTCTGCGTGGTGTCGTCATTAGCCCCCCCCCCCTTCCCAAGAGCAATGAACACTAGAACACTATATCCTTAAAGTATGTAAAGTGCACGTGATATCATAACTGCGGATCTTTCCAACTCTCTCCCGTTTCGCCACCACACGATGATGTTACCGCTCGGTGATGTTTTTCTGCGTATGTTCGCCCGCCCAACCACCATCTTATACAGCACTTGCTGTTGAAAATTTCAAACGCTCATTATTCAAACAACAAAGATGGTTGAAACGCGAACCTTTTGATACGTGGGCTTTGATGGTTCGCGGTTTGGAACTTGATCGCCTGGTACCCCAAATACAACACTACACGCGACTTGTTGCCATTCCGTCTCCTCTGAGGAATGTCATCAGAGTGTCCCCAACGCATAGGCGAATGCACCCAATCCACAATAAGGCACGCCGTGAGGCAAGAGCGAAGGCCCTTGCCAAACAACACCCACCGGGGTCTCCTGTGGTATACACCGATGCCGCCCCATATCAAGACAGGAACGCATCGGTACTAGCGGTGGTCGACTCCAAGGGGAGCCCCATCGCTACAGCATCTGTAAGCTGCACTTCCTGCACAGAGGCAGAGGAAATGGCAATCGGTCTAGCCATAGCCCACAGCCGGTCTCCGCATCTTAACATCATAACCGATTCTAAATCGGCCGTACTAAATTTTTTAAACGGCAGGGTATCATTTAGAACCTTGGCAACCCTCTCGCAAGGGCCCACAACTCATAGCCGGACCTTCCGCATCATCTGCTAACCGGCAAATTCTGGCCTGATGGGAAATGAGAGAGCCAATGAGACTGCTCGAGATATGGTTCGCCGAGAGCCTCATAGGACCTCTGAAGATATCCCGCAACCTTTCGGCTATAAGGACCGCCTCCACACTTTCGGCGATATCCTTGACCATTTCCGCCAGGATCGGGCAATTTTTCCACCACCGCATCCATCGCTCAGTCGAAGGCATGCAGTCCTTCTCAGGCAGCTCCAAACATTATCATTCCCCACTCAGCATCTCATGTCCATCATATATCCTGGCGAATATAAGGACGCTTGCCCCTTTTGTTCTGTGGAACCAGCATCACTTCACCACATCATTTGGTCATGCCCATTAATACCCGCATCACGTAGAAGAAATCATCCCATCCTTCATAACATATCATCCTTAACAGAGTGGGAGGCTGCCATCTCTAGCCCAGCTCCCCACGTGCAAGAAGCCTTCGCCCAGTTGGCTGAAGACACCGAGCTCCCAAAACACCGGGAGCCCCGCTGTCTAGATGACTGAGCGAACAGCTCAGTGGTGCAATCCCCACAACTTTTGTGCAAAATAAAGTTATTACTACTACTACTACTACTACTGATCGCTGCGGTTGAAAAACTTTCAATTTAACCACACTAATCATCGTCGCCGTCGAAATTGGCTTTTCTAATGTGCGTTTGCACGTACTCTAGCCGTCAGTCATGCAAAAAAAGGCTCGCTTTAACACAAGAGTGTTTGATTTTTAAAGCTGCAGATAAATGTACAACCTAACCTGGAAAGTAATATAGTACTAACAGTTGGTAACACAAATGACAGTATACAGCAAAATACGACATAAAGCGTTCGAATTCAAACACGCAGAAACTGTACGAAAAGGAAAAAAATATTCCACAAGCAAGTTCACTCATGGCAAAGATGAAACTTCAACTTTTCACTGCGCGTTTTCAAAACATTACCAGACGTTAAAAAATGACTACTGCAGGGATGCAAAATAAGTACAGTGAAACCTTGTTAAACCGCACATAACGGGGACGCGATGAAAGCACGTACTAACCGGCGCTATTATTTTTCCGAATGCCTTAGGTTATAAGGAAATCGGGTTGGGGATTCAGCTGTAACTACGTATAAAAAGAAACTACGGCTTATGCGGGTACAGTTTAAGGAGCTTTCACTGTAGTTGAAATCGGTAAAGAAACGGAGCGCATAAAAAAAAACATCGAGAATATCAAATAATTATTTTTTACATCTTTCCACTGAACAAAAGGTGCAAGTTATATGCTTAATATATCACAACGACTGCCCAATTTCCACTAACATCTTCTTGTTCGGCAGTTATTGCAAAGCTGCAGGCAAAAATTATCGGTCAGTTTCCTACACGCTTTTGTTATAACGACGTTGCGCTGTAAACAAATTGTTTTAAAATGGGATATATTTCACCGACAACTTCGAACCAACCTAGGACGTTGAAAATGAAGGACAGCGACACTTTGCGTTCCTTGAGGAATACTTCAGACTGCAACATTTCATATACAGAGAAAGTCTTGCTCAAGTCGCAAGGGTGCCAGCGTATCCTTCTGGAAGCCGTCCCTCCGTGAATACAGAACTTCGGTACTTCCAATTTAAAAACAGGCGAAGGAAAGTATTTCTTGTTGTTGATAAAACTTTATACATTTTTAGGTCCAGCGATGCATAATAACTTAAATACAATAAACGCGGTGATCTTACTTTTTCTAATCATCTATGCCACTATTCCACGCCCTTAAACCGCCTTTATTGTACTTACGAAAGTTTGGAAACTAGAGCAGATGTTCGAAATTACGCCGAAAATGTGTACACGTCCAGAGTGTAATGCCAAGGTTACTTCAATGTAGCATGCTTTTGGGCTAGGTCGTACCTACTGAACGGGAAGCTTAGCGGAAAAAAAAGAAGAGACGAGGACGGTGGGAGACGAGATGGCGCTAGAGGGTGGCAGTTTTATTGTGCTTGACAACAGTATGCCAAGTAAATGATTGCTCCTACTTTGTTACAGTGCTCGAATTTTCATGTAAATCAATTTCCTAATAATTACCTCATTCAATAATTTTGTTAAACGATGAGTATCAGTGGAGCAATTGCGAATCAAAACATCGCCTTTTCGCCCATGCTGCTATAGGCCCTCGTTTGCTCTACCTCTACGGAACGCGTGAGCGTAACTGCACATGATACCTTGCTTCTCGGTGAAGGTTGCAAGAAAATACGGTCGCGGGCATCGTTTGTTACTGCGATATTCTCCGCCGCATCATTACTTTAGGACGGGACCGTCTGACTTCTTGTGTTCCGTTTGTTCCGTTTATTTATCATTTTGCTCATTAGTCCTGCACTCTGCTCGCGGCTGGAATAGCTGATGTAAGAAATGGAGCGGGACTTTTACGCTTCCAAACCACGCCGAAAGATCCCATAAAAAGAGAACGACCCTGACGCCATACGTTCGCGGCGACGACATATCTGAGTTCATATAGAAGTCTGAAATATGTGAGCGAATCTTTAAAGAATTTTCTCAAGATTTCTTAGAGAGCGCATGTACATGTGTTCCGAAATGACATTGGTTTATACATTGCTTAATTGGCCACTCGTTCGCGCCAATGTCGATATTAGTCGCGTTGTGGTGATGTCATGTGCGCACGTACAGAGGTAGTTCTAACCATAACCGTATAAGCAATCGGTTCTAAGCATAACCATGATAAAAAGCAGCAGAAGGGTTGCACGGTACTACGAAGAGAGTTTTTCTAGAGTGCGTGGTGCATTCCGTTTCCCCCTACATCCCCCTTACTTTCCGAGAAAATCCTGCTCGAAACTGTGTTTGTCGACTGCTAGACAGGTGTACCATAACAGTTATTACAAGTGATCTCGGAATTATAGTGTGACTTTTTGGGCAGTGCGCCCTTCCCTCTTTGTGCGATAGCACAGGTGATTGCAAAAAATAGTATTATTTCACGCTCGCTTTCCTTCCTGATGGGCTGAAGCCCCTTGTGTCTGTATACATGCTGCCTGTTTATTCTTTAGGACCTCACAGGTGCCAGTTGGGATGTGTAGAAAGTTTGGTTGCCGACCACAGCCACAGTCACCCACTCTGCCCCTCCCCTCCCAAGCTTACCTTGTGTGTTGTTTAGCGGATAAGAAAAATGATGTTCACTCTATTTAAAGGCATTACCAATTTTCACAATACACCGATCTGTATTTCGCCCTCAGAAAGTACAATTGCCTTTTTATATGTACAAAGCACGTGTTTATAACTAAACAAATCGTGTCTATGACTTAAGCGATGCATTAACGTTTGATACCGAAGTTCCATTGTTCAACCAAAACGATTTGTTTGATTCACGAATACGATTCACAAACCATGCCACTTAGAAGGCAGGAAAAAAAGTAACAGCCTGCCGGGATTTGTACCCGCGACTTTGAGCAGGCGGAAGGCGTCATTTCCCTGCGCCCCAAAATAGGGGGAGATTCCGCGGAAATGACCTGTATACGACATTGATACCCACAATTTGTGTCAAATCAATGTTTTATACCTGATTTTAAAGATTTCTGGCTGATGAAAAGAACACCTCCTGAATAAGAGTTGCGCAATAATGTTCCATTAAACCTCCAACATAGCACACCTTCAGTAACATTGCTCTTTTGGCTGCGACTGCGATTTCACCATGCCGGAATAGTGCTCGGGTGCTTTTGTTTTACGCTTTCGGCGGAAAACTTCGGTCGATATTGATTTCTTATTACTTAATAATCCTTCCGTAACTCATCTTGTGCTCTTAACCGAGCTTATATTTTCTACAGGCGTCGCTAGTCCCACGCGAATACGGCGTTTGTAACTTCGAGAAACGAAATTTAGCCAAAAAGAACGGCCGGAGCGTCGTACGCCAAAATACAGATCGCATGTATTCAGCTCTATGGACATCTTCGGCCTTACTATGCTTATTATACTCTAGAAACGTAGAGAAGGGTGCCGCATTAATTACCGCATGGAAGTTGTCGGGGTGCAGTTTTCCCTTCTCGATCGATTCCCGATAACCGTTCAGCCGATCGAGATTGTCGGCGTCTGCGGTCAGCGAGCCAGTCACACTCAAGGGCTTTGGATCGAACGACGTGTTCGTGCCGCCGTCAGCGTCCCCTGGCTTAGCAGTCCGCCAACTCGGAAGTCGGCGTCGCCTTTGTGTCATTGTCTTGTCGTCCTAGCCAACACACCTCCAACAGGCCAAGTAGACAAAATACAAGTTTGTTTTATTCGAAAGATTTCGTGTTTTATAGGACCCCAGTGGTTGTCCGGATGCAAACGATGTTTTATTCAGCGAGCAATTAATAATGTTTTGTTAAAATTTTCATTTTCCCTCTAAATCGCGTGTTTTTGTGATCTGCAATTATATCACATGAACTGACCGCTCTGCAGGCGATTGCAAGCCTAGTTCACTATTAGTGAACCTAGATGGCGCCACCATACCGGGTCAAGCCGTTTTCTGCTTTGTTTTGTGTTTGACCTTATTAAACCTGGCTTGCTTTTTGATCAGAGAGGAAATGATCGTTCCGTAAAATGTAGTTCTCGGTTGACAAATATGGTCAAGTAAGACGCCGTTGCTTGCGTCAATCGCCCTGTGTCGTCTGAGACAACCCCAGCGCCCCGCAGTCCTGTGCAGCTCAGCCAAACATAGTGTGGGCGGTAGAAATAGCAGTACGCATCCGTACTTCTGTGTTTACGTGTGCTTTCGTAATTTCCACTGTTTGTCCCACCATTCGTACTGCATTAAAGGAATGTGCTCTAAATGTAAGCGCAAATAGCTTATTCGGCAAACCTATACGATCCGCCTAATTTGCGTTTGCTTTTGCCGACCTTCGCCGATCGCAGAGCTGGCTGGCATGACATCATAGGCTTTGTAGCGGGAAATGAGTTAAGGGGCCGCATGGACACTCCCGTTTTTTCAAATTATACAGCTCATTTCAGCGAAGTTTACTTTAAAAACGGTGTCAGTGTGACTATACGTATGTATTGTTTCGAATAAAGCAAACTTGCGTTTTGTCATCTGGGACCTTTAAAGGGAAGCGTGGAAATTGAGTAAAAAGATAAATATGGACGAACACGATGGTGTTAAGCGTGCTGCAAAAGGCGCTAATTAACCAAATTCACCGCCGGGACCCGCCCACGTTGCGCAGCCGGCACTTGTCTTCTCCGTAAGTGAGAGAAAACGCTGTTCATTTGCAAAATTCTGCTTTGTGACGCATATGGGAGAATCGATTACGTTATATTATGAGCAATATAAAAGAAAACCCAGGAACGCATAGAAAACACGCTCAGACCCAGCTATGCGTGATACGCAGAGGCCGCTGTCGGAAACAAAGTGGAAAGAAGGTCGCTGTTCTAACAACTGCTCTTATTCCCCCCGTTCGTCTTATCGGCTGTTGAACGATACCATTTTTTCGGCGAAATGACGTAAGCTGTTGCTTTGTATAGAAATGCCAGCGTGGTGTCAGTGCCAACAGTTAGGGGAAGACCGCCCTCCTTCCCCCTTTGGTTTTTACAGCGCCATCCGCGTATCGCTCCAAGTCTGTTTCGAGGCTGTTTGCCACGGGTTCCTGTGTTCCCTTTCATATTGCTCATAATAGTACATCCAGGAAGGCGGTGGTCCCAAAAACACTCAGGAAAGGGTGAGAACGCGTAAACAAGCTTTTCAACAAAGGTGTCAGCATTCTACTGTACGTAAACATGTTATACATGACACACATGAGTTTGACCTCCTAACTTAGCGATTGCGCAAATTCTTTTAAAATTTTCAAAGAACCTTTCAGGGTGCCTTCATATACGTATTCTGTACGTATACGTACGTATAAACGTACGTATCCCCCTCTTCGCACGCTGTAACGTATAAATACAATTCTTTTCTCTAACAAGCACATCCTCTTATAGATGTTTCGGTAACCCATTTGGGACAAAAATTCGAACAACCTTTTTGAACTTTCCCATCCTCATGCCTAAAACTCATGACACTGCACCAAGAAAGCAAAATATTTCTTTTGTATTTTTTCCTCCAGGGCGAAGGGTGGCGGCGGTGGTGGTAGAAACTTTATTTATCCAATGCTGTAAAAAGAGGCGCCGATTGGGAGCACCGGCACACTACAGTTCCTTAGTGGACGGCTAGGACCCCGTGGGCCCTAGCGGCGAGTTCGGCCAGCTGGATCGCACACTCTTGCACTAGTGGGCCGCAGCTATGCAGCACAGCCTCCACTTTGTCTAGCGTGGTAAGGGACATAAAAAGAGTAGGATGGAAGGTCACGCGCCCACTATGTGTTTGATGGAAGCGAAAGGCGCGCCTTATCACGTACACTTGTGGCAGTCTCGCGTGGGGAATTGGAGGTGGCACGGGACGTAGTGTCGCATTTGACCTAGCGTCTAGTCTGGCATATCTATTATTATCCTTTTCAAAAGGCGTTTCTGGCAAGAATAATATGATTGGTAGTTCTGATTATTTGAAACTGCAAAAACGACATTGCCGTAAAGACGTACATTGGACGCAGGATATATGACATCTATGCCAACGAATTACAATAGGCCAATGCAAATAGACGATTGATTGATTGAAAAATACAATAAGAGACTCGTATTTGAAAAATATTGCAAGAAGACGGTTTATTCGTCGTCCGTGCAAAGGCTGCTGTCAAATTGAGGTACCCTGATCTCGCACGTGGCTTCGTAGTAGTCGAGGCAAGCTTGAGGTACTGCATTTGCCACTTCTCTTTTTGCCCACAGCATACAGTCTATAACAAAAAAAGTTAGCTAGGGTAAGGTACATAGGTTCAGGTTTCACAAGTCTTACAGAGTAAGCTGTCTCTATATTTGTCACGTATTCGAGACAATGTAGGTTACGCATTTGATTAGGCACGTTATTGTTACTTACCAGGTCTCTCTGTTTCCTAATAAGTAGCTTCATACAAGTCATTACTTTTTTTGTGTCGTCAGCAGGAAAAATGCCACAGTCGTGCACTTCATTCTAGATCGCTTCAAAGCTATAATGCATTAGCTTAAAATCAACGATATTGAGAAAGACTGTACCAAAAAATGTCATTTGTTAAATATGTAAAGACGAATTCGTAATGACGCGCAGATGACACAGAATATCAACTGGAACGTAACACTTTTACATGATGCTTAAATTCAGGAACAACTGCTGTTCAGCTTTTAGGGATTTATATTTATTTGTGTTCGCGCAACGCTTACGCTCTCAATAGCATCATACTGCTCATTCAGCAGAAAATCCGCCACGAGCGGCATATAGCAGTGAAATGGCTTCCGAAAGCAAACACACCCGCAGAGAAAAAGTGTTGGATTTAAATCAAGCATATGAACTTGTGTAAAAAGCGGTTCCCGAGGCTCCGTGATGCGATTTGACCATGCATTCCAGACAACAGATTTCTATCGGTCCAAATATCTCAAGCTTTGGCTAATGGATGCACTCGGCTTTCCGACTTGAAAAACGTGGAAAACTGCAATACAGAACTCTACGTAAAATGAGTTTGCCATAGCTTGTAACGTTATGGCGGTCAACATTCACAGTTCCAAATATCAAGGCTGAATATACTCTGGACGGAATCTGAACGGGTTGGCCTTTAAGTAGCTTTATTTGCTCGCAGCTTACCAAACATATGTACGTGAACGTCACAAATGCCCCGTTACACAGCGCTGTCTGTCATCCCAATTTTGCTATCGGTGTTGAGATCTGATTTTCGCTTACCACTAAAGTGCGTGAATATATATATGCAGCAGAGCCGCTTCAATAGAGTAACCAGTTACCTTGACTCGATCTTTATGAATCTCCTTCCTACCACACAAACTTTCATTCATCTGGAACTCTATATACCCACACTAATTCCCTATTTGTCAATTAAGTCTTTGTGCCAATGACAATAAGAGCCGCCAATTCGCCGCTTCCGGTTTTTTAAGGAACTTAACACGACCAATCCTATTCACTTATAATTTCTCGTTTTTATTGACAGGTGACAATGGCAGCTCACGCCTGGGGAGTTTATTCTTTTCGCCCTGGCACCATGTACCACTGTTAAAATTCTGTCGCGTTGAACTGGACCAAAATGTTTTGCATTTAAAACAATGGGATTGGGTTGTCCTCCCGGTTTTTTTTTACATAATCTTCTAAGCCCTATTTCACTATGGACGAAACTTTACACCTAAGTTTTGCAAATATACTGGTGCATTATTCTTAGGTAACGCAAATACATCAGAAGTAGACTTACGGTCGTGCTCCCTGGTGGGGATGATTGCAACGATGCAGCTTTCGTAGTCTGTGTAAGCGATGCTTGCACTGTAGGTACGGCTTTTGTCTGAAAAAAAAAGCATTATGCACTTTGTAAAAGCACATAGGCCAGAGCCAAATCACGTTTTACTGCATCAGCTGGCCATTTGCGCCAATCCTTGCGAGTGTAGCACCTTGATGGGAGCTTATATTATGTTGATATTGTTCTTTATATCTGTCAGTGTGCAGTATCTGCAGTTGTGATAGAAGTAAGATACAACTTGAAATATTTTATAGTTTTATCCACGCAAAAGCCCTAATTTGCAAATAGGTGAAACTTTGGTCTTTGTGGGGTGGACCACGTTTTAAGAAAAAGTAACTTGTGCTGACACTGAAATGACAGTAAACAAACTTGGATATTTAAACACTATTAAAAATTATTGGTGTAGACACCTTTACCCTTATTGAAACGCACTGTGCAGGAGGTTTAACACGTTCAATGAGAGTGTATAAAAAACAAAGTTACCATTGTCGATGTGGTACACAGCACGGTCAGTTGTATTTCCAAGTGTTATGTCAAATGTCATGGTCCTTCTGCAAGGAAATAAATTACTAACATTACTTTTTGCCCTACCTGAATTGTTTATCAAACACTTAACGGGTTCAACTATACCCACGTATATTTTAATGAAGCAAGCACCTAGGCGCTACTTCGAACAAGCCCAAATTGCGAAATTTTCCACACAAAAGACACCTATTCTGCTAAGGATGTAGTGTCTACATGCACTTCCGTTTTAATGATATGCATATATTGCAGTGTTTGAATATTTATTTGAAACATGTTTTGACGTGGATGCACACGCAGGGGGGGGGTGTCAATTTCACCCCGCAGTGACGGATTTTTCACTATTACAAGGGCATCATTTTATATCCCCGGCAACTCTTTCATACCAACTTGTTGAACCTATTGCTGTACTTAAGCAAGACAGATGCCCTGTCGCTCAGCGAAAAATAATTAGTTGCCTCGGAATCGAGCATATTATAAAGCCATCTCTCTTTGTAAGACTTATTTTTCCACCAGATCTTTCACATGCTGAACTATATATAATTACGTCGTTTTACCTTCACGTCACCTTCAATACTCCAATTTAACTGATATATATATATATATATATATCCAATTAATTAATCATGACCTCCATGGCCCCTTCACGCTCTCTCAACTTTGAAATGCTATCATGCAAGGTGAACTTTTTCCTTCAATTTTTTTAGTTCTTTTGCAATATGTCACTTTAATAACTTGCCAAACTCCCCTCCGCATAAATCTACAGTATAAGTCAGGACCAGGCAAGACGGCAACCCGAAAACCCATCTCACCAACTCGCCAAGGCTTGCCCTTACAGTCTTCCTTTATCACATCAGTCACTCATGGTACACCGGGAACGTTCCTGGCAATCTAAAACTTGCGTTTATGATTCCGAGTTCTAAACGCCCGAAATCCCCCAAACAGCACATTGGATTCCTCAACTTTCGCCCAAATTCTCTTAGTCCCGTCTTCTGCAAGGTCACTGATCTCCTCACGAACAATCGCCTCATGTACTACCTGAAATATTTCCACTCGCACTTCCATCAAGCCCAATTTGGATTTCGCGGTTACCTCAGGGCCAGCGATGTCGTGTGCGTTTCGCTCTATCTTATAGGCCACTCCCATTATAACTTACCACCTCATCTCGTCCTTGTGGCGGATATGGGAAATCTATTGATGCTATTACTAGAAATGTATCGTCAAAGAGCTTGTCCAAGCCTATACCAGCACACGAGCGCAACCGCGAACCCTCTGTTTCTTGTAACCCCGCAATGTACAGTTTCACAGCTCCCATTTATATGCACATCACGGCCGTCCTACTTGAAACGAGGGGTTCCGGAACTATCCATTCTCTGCGCCACCCTTTTACCTATGGCCATGGCCAGAGTTTCTCCCCATATTTATTAAGACTCCGTAATTTCACAGGTAGGTCACGCAAATGTTCCTGGCCCACATTTTCACCATGTTATCACGTATGACCGAGAGACTGCAATATGTGTCAAGTTAAATTACTGTCTTTCACCGGAAGGAAAGCAAACGGAGCTTCAGGAGCACCTATCGGTGTAGAGGGCTCCCTAACCTCCCTTGATTTTTAACTTGCTTCAAAAAACCTTCAATGTTTAGCCACAAATGCCTGCAAAAATACTCAACGCCCTACAGTGAGTGCTAGCACCCTCGCTTCCTGATTTTAGAGCCCATCCGCTTTTTGGTGTTCCAATACCACGGAAATGTAGCCCCGAACTATGGCCTTTTTAACTCAAAGAATGATGCAAACTTAATCGAACTGCCAGAATTCGTCTCGTCAAACGGTATCTCCGGGTAATTTGAAAATCACTTCAAACCATGACGCACGCCGCCGTAAACATTACTTTTGGTGCTCGAGCCTACAGTCGTATGCGGCTCACACAAGCACGCCTGAAGGTTTACACCCGGCAACCCTACCGCTTGTTAGCGGGACAGCCCAACAAAGGCGCCTTGTAGACCTTTGAAATCGCTCTGTCTGCGTTGAAGTAATTCAAAACCAAATCGCCAGTCAGCCATGATACGCCCACTCACGCACCAAAAAGTGAACTTTCGACTGTTATTTCTGAACAACGAGTAACTTGGTGGTGACCCCGGAAGAATAATTACCGACATCCAAGTCGCCTCTTCCTCATCTTCTGTGCCCTTGGGTACTCACTCTCCACAGACTGGCACGCTTTACCATTTACTATAGGCGGGTCAAGGCTCTCCAGACTTGCAGTCACTTTCCATCCCCACGTACAAGCAGTGGAATGCTTCCCTGGTCAGCCTAACACCAGGATATCCAGCTGAACCTGGTGACCCGAGCAACGACGGCAAATCGTAGCCAAGGAATAGCGGACTTTTGCGGGGCGAGGCCCCTGCATCAGCCTCGGCTTGACAAATGAATATGTTTCTGTCTCTTTCTGTCTCCCAACAACCTCAACAGTTTCCTACCGTTACTTTTTTGTTCCCTACGGCAGTGTCCACGGAAAGATGTTCTGGAACCATAACCAACTCCAAGCGAGCACAGGAATTTGATGTTTCCACTAACGTCACAATTATTGCTTCAAAGCTCGCCTTGTTTGGACCTCTGTTGGCCTAACTGTCTACGTCTCTCTCACCCTCCACGTGCCATGTTATGCTCCTCTGGAATATTAAGTCGAAGTGATCATACATGTGATCGATTTCACCATTTCTGACAATTCATGTCAAAACGGACTCTTGCGAAGCTCCATGAAATTGGAAAGACCAGACCTCCGCCAGCTAATTTGCTCAAAAATTCATTCATCAGATGACTACGTTTATGTTCAAGACCAATGACGTTTGAATCTACTGGTCACCTGGCCTGGAGAAAACCTCACTGGGAAACCAGCCAGCTCCCACGGCAGCATAATAGAATTTAAGGTTACACATCTCTGCTATTTCCCCCTGGTCAGCAATGCCCCAGAGGGCTTTTCGTCACCAGTGATTTGAATCCATAGCTCTTTAGACGACAATAAAACTTGACTCGAAAGTCTTAGCCCAACAGGCTACCTTGTTTCTCTTTCCCAACTCCCCACTCCATTTTCCGGAATCTACATCAATAAATACACCATTCTGCGTCAGCGCCAAGTACACCCCTGACGCTGTACGACAGCGACGCGTAGCTGTATCTATACTTACACACACTTACTGCTTCAAAGACGATCTCCATGACATCCCATGATTCTTCCATAAATTGACATAATATGGCACGCCCACACGTACCACAAACAACCGCTCAAATTCCATGAGTCCTCGTACTATCGCTGTCCCTGCCTTCACACTCATCATTATATTTTGGTTCAAACGAGGTCCTCCACACGGATTCCAGAGCTTTCACTGTGCTCCCCACTCCATCTAAGCCCACCCTACCATAGCCTGGTGGGTGTTGAGAACATCATTTGAAACGCGTACAGCTTAGCTTTGTGTCGGTGAAAACAGACGACGTGAATTGGCGTGTCTATGATATAACAAACTGGTCGTATTCAAATCCGCGCAGAGTCCAACTCACCCCCCCCCCTCAACGTCTCCCCAAATAAATCAAGAAGCCTTCATTCTGATGAAGATTTCCCCCTTCATTCTTCAGAATAAATTAAAAAACTGTGATCCGGTGCTGCTCACGCCCGCATGCAACGTCTCATTTTTTATACAGCATTTGAGTGACATTTACCATGTACTGACGGCTCACTGAAATAAATCACAGAGGAGATTACGCATATTTCTGGAAGAACTGAATAAATGGCACCTAAACCGAGCAATATTCCAAACAAGTGTCGACTCGGCTACTTGAAAATTCAAACCACACTCCTGCCTCGGGAAGCACACTGTAAATTGTGCTGCGGACGGCTATCATTAACCAGTCCTACTCAACCATTCATGTGCTACATGTAGCCTCCATGCAACGCTTACTCAAGCCGTCTAGTTGCCTCTTCAAGCAGTTTAACACATTTTGTCTTCTTTTGCAGCCACTGTATTTTGGGCACGTGAGCACTGCTGGAGCGGAGATCTGTGGTGCTGGAGCAGAATATTTAAACGATTGCACACATGCTCCCGGCCGTCTGAACTTCTTAGTGCAGAGAAGGTAAAAATTGACCTGAGCAATCATCCATTGCGTAATCAAATTCATAGCCGGCAAGAAAAAAACTGGGTGTTGGGTACCGCGACTGGATCTTTGCAGGCTATCATTCGATCTTTTAATATAATACCGTTTTCGTAAGCCTTGAGTTCTGAAATCATCATTGCGCTGCAAAGCCGTACGTTCCTAACATTTTGGAAATGAAAGATTACGAATACGACTGGACCATTTTTTTGCGGAAAAACGCGGATTATCGACTTCGAGATACAATCTTGTTTTGAAGTACAGCGCCAAAATAACACGCAAAAATATTATACAGGATCCCTACTCGCCAAAACGGTCTTTGTTGCAGTCACGTTTTTCTTCGGGTTTGTGATAACCCGTGAGGGAACACTGGGATTCGTTGTAGGATGGAAGACTGTTTCAGCGGATGCGCGGACGAGACTCAACCGCTCTTTATTCTAATCCACACTTGGTTTACACACACAACAACGCCAATGGGCCGCAATTCACCCGCAACCCTTCTCGGTTTCGTGCCGGCTATCGGTTCCAAACGCCTAGCCGACCTCCCTCGTCGACGTCCGGCTCACCACTCCCCGCTGCCTTCGCCCTCCGCCCGTCACTTCGTCCTCACGCAAAAAGAACAAAGAAAACACCGCTCCATACAATAGCACCATGAGCGGTGGCACGGCTGAGCAAAACAGTTGCTGAGAATTTGAATGCTTCGACCTTCCCCCCGCGGACCAAGGCCAGCACGTGAAGCTTTGCCATTGTCCGGCCCCTGAAGCCCCTCAATTATTTCATTCCCCGTCTCCGGGACCCTTCTACGCCCACACCCCTTGTCGCCGTGGCGTCCTGGCAAGCAAAACCTTGCCAGTTCCCAAGAAACATCAATCTCTAGGTGGTATTCACTGGCGTGACAATCATGCGCGCAACCCTGCGTGAGCGCCGCCAGGTATCGGCCGCTCTGTCTGTGTCACGTCGGGCTCCGCCAGTTGGCGGTACCTGACAGCGCTGGCGCATGATGAAGCGCAGCACATGACAACAGCAAGGGCTGTCTGCCGCTCCAAACTGTGCCCCACTGAACGCAAAGTAATACCTAAACGCCAGATACTGCTCCATCCTGCACCCTACGACTCATGATTGTCATTGCAGACAGAAACCGGACAACCAGAGTAAGTACTACCCAAGCGCTGGGTCGTTCTTACTCTTCTGACCCGGTTTTCGTCCGCGCTGACCATCATGAACACACCCCAACTCGCCCAATTTGCTACCTTACTACACTACGACTACTTATCAACACACGCAATTGAAATCGTCGCTCTACAAGGTAGGATTGTAAACACTTCGGAGCTTTGCAAATGTGTCGCCATGTTCCAAGCCGCGTTTATACTGTAAAAGCCAGTCGCTCATTTAAGTTATGTCACTTGTTTATAGACAACCGAAACATTGATACTGAGTATTATGCAACGCTGAATCCAAGCTCTACAGATTTTTTCGAAGGACGCGCGGGTTTCGCCAGTGTTTCTGAACAATCGGGTGTGCTAACTGTTCGAGCACGGCACGGCTTCTGAAACGGGCTCACCTAAAGCAGCTGCTAGGCGGCCATCGTATCTAAATCGGCGTAGGGGTGATGTACGCGTAATTATGCTTTTAAAGTATACTTTGATCTTTGTACTCGACCACGCATTAGACGGAACTTGTATGGAAATCCGCGGTTGCAGGCGACTGCAGCGTCGGCCTCTTGCGCGACTCGTGTTCGTCGTTGTAGGCGCAGTTTCATCCCCCAGTGATGCGAATTTTTTGAGGGCAAGGAGAGCGCCCCCACATGATGTGAGTGCGAATATAAATAGATATGTTTATTCCACGGCCGAGAATCGGGTTTTGACCGGTAGAAGACGCACGCCGATGTTTTTGTTTTCTTCGAGATACAGGCGCAATGCGTATGCGCATCCACATTGGCACAGACATGGCGCTTTCCGGTGTTGCCAACTAAAGAAATCGCCGGTTAAACTTTCTATTGAATACCATCCAGTTTGAAACACTTTGATATGACGTTTGTTTTCCTAAAGAATAAAAAAAACGAAAACCTTTGACCCGCAGACCCAGCTACATGACGCCAAGACACTTTTATTCTTCTTCAGTCTATAATATGTCTACCTCATTTAATCGGCAGACTCGTGCCGTCTTCTACACAAAATCTTGATCTCCTGAATTAATTCATCAGAATAGGAGCTTCTCAGTGTGGATGTAAGCTATGGACGCGGCCACAGGCGGTTGACATTGAGAAGCTTGGGGCGCCTCAGGTACGCATTGAGCATGATAAAAGGTGGCTGAATGAATGATGGCTACACGGCGCAAGTAAAAATTTGGCTGTGGCTTAGCAGGGCTGGGCCAGGATATACGTAGCATGAGCTAAGGTTCAGCTGGTTATTACTAGCTTTCCTGGTTGTATAGGATTAGCTTGGGTATCGTGCTTACTGCCTCTTCAATGACACACACACAGTTATAGGCGTGCAGCGGGGTTCTCTATTAGACGGGGCGAGGTCTTACCGAAGCGTCCCCTCCCCCCCTCAGCAACTCCCGACCTCTTCATACCGAAGGCCTAGAGGCCCGAACGCAGTGAAGACGAGGAATAGTTATCATTTTTTATTTCAATCCTATTGAATTCCAACACATACAAAACATTTCTGATAAGAAGTTTTTACTTCCCAGTGTAACATCAGAAAAGTATGAGGAAAATTTGGCGCCCCCCAAGATAATTTGGGGTGGCAGCTCCCTGCTCCGCACCGCCCCCCCATTTGCGCACGCCTATGCACACGGTATACGCATTATGTGACACATGTATATTTATCAAGCGGCTCCGGTGCCGCGTTACCAATCGCCTAACAGCTAAGCAGGTTCCACAGGCGCACACCGGTGTTGCTGCGACGCATGCGCCACGAAACCCGATGATACGTTACGAACAAATTCGGATTTTCGCGCAGGTGCCCCTACGGCTCAATGGTGGTATGAACTCAAACTAAGGAAATGTATTTAGCGCCCTTCCCTACACAACGAAGTACTATTTCGATAAAGAGATACATTTAAAGAAAGGTGCATTTTCGGAAGTACTTTGTCACAACGCCACGAACATTCTTGCTCCAACTCAGGTAAAAAAAAACGAGATATATAGCTTTTTTTTGCATAACGCTCTACGAGAGGAACTCAGCAGTCCTTGTTTTCAATAATACTGCTAAAACTGCTAGAGCTCTTGTGCCAGCTCCAGACTAAGTGATGGACGCTATTGACTTGTTCAGGCGCTTTCCTGGGGCTCATGAAGAAACCCAGGACGTGTCGAACCCGATTGTGTGCTACGAAAGGTATGTCCGCTCAACGCTAACGAATCTCACGCATGTGAAAATCACGGTTTCTTTTATGCCCGACAATATTTTTGTGTCCGCCAAATCCCCAAGTGTTTTAGTGTTATTTTTTGTACCGTGGACGTTGAGCGCATTGAAACGTTTTCAGCCGGAAAGTGCGGTCATAGCAGCTGATAGGGTGCACCTCCCTTCAGAAATCCAATTTACGGAATTTCCGGATTTTAAAATGATTCATAAATTTACGAACTTTTCCACGTAGGAAATAATTCGCGGTACCCGGTGACTTCATTAGGCAGTGTTTTAACTGTACGAGGGGCAACTTTTCAGGGCTGGCTAATACAGCACATTATTAGTATTGATGTACGTAGCTTTATCAGTGTTCAGTATGGTTTCCCATACTAAAATGGTATGTTAAAACATACCATAAAACATACCATTCAACATACTATTAAAACATACCATACCATATGTCAACATACCATTAAAATGGTATGTTGACAACAATATATATTCACTGTATTCATTCTCGGCGTACTATCTGACTTCGCCTTATGATATTTTATTGTTAATCACTTATAAACAGGCCTATTAGGCATTACATTCAACGCCCTGAAAAAAAAAACGAAAAAATGCTCCATATATTCCAAAATAACAGCGCCTTCATAGACCTCAAAAGCTTTCATTAGAAGCGACTATGCTCTAGTGCCAACCATCTCCTTTTCCATGACAGTTTCCCTTCATCAGAAGAAAGAATTTGGGATGCGGCATATAGAGGCATTTATATCGAATTATGTGTGTTCCGCCAGAACATGGTATAATATAGTGGAATAGTTGCACACTGATGAGAAGTTTCTCGGTGATCAATATAAGATGAGCGAGCAAATAATAAAGCTTGTGCCACCACTCAAAGAAAAATATGGTTTTTTTAACCTTTGCCCTACGCGAAAAAGTCAACGAGTAAAAGTCAAAGTCAAAGACGTCTTACATATATTAAAGCAAGCCTGCTCGTTAGGACAAATGGCGTCGGCAACGATAAAGCCTCCCCGCCGAAAGGAAACCAGGAAAAACATTTAATGCCATCTTTCAGACCTCATGCTATGTGGAAAATAGAAAACAAAAAAAGAATAAGAGCGACTTCTTAGTTAGGTTGCTTTTTTTACCTCTCAAACCTTTGTTTTCTTTCATTTCTTTCATTTTCGTTCATTTTCTTCTTTCATTTTTTCTTTCATTCTTTCTTTCATTTGGTGCAAGTGGTTGGGAAAAATTATTTATACACAGCTACATAAAACTCAATCCTCGACGAAACTACAGCTTACCTTGGGGTATTTCCGTAGCCGCCGAAGCGCCAAGTGTAAGTCGCTTCCAGTTCCGTCAAGTTGTACCGGGTCAGTACGGCTTTTAGGCATTTGAAGGATGTATCATTGCTTGACGTAGAAATGGCAAACGCACTGGGGAAACCACCAATAGCCTGTACACAATAAATAAAAAGAATAAGGGTGCAATATTTTTCGTGGCAAGTGCTTAGAAATATCGCCCGACTATCTGTTTGAAACAGCGGTAATACATTAAACTGCGAAATTCGCAGACGCAAGTGTTGTAAAGGAGGCAGGCAATACAAGTTAGGCGATGGAAAGGCTGAGCAGATTATTTTTATGCTCGACGCCTTCCCTTTTGGCTCTCCCTCTCCAATGTTCTTTTTCCCCGCCGAAAACTGCAAAAAAAGCATCTCAAGTTTTACACGAATTTCAGAATGACACAGATGCTTTCAAAAACGGTAAGGAAAATGAGAAGCCATTTGGTTGCTAATATGAAGTGTTTACAGAGTTGCAAAGAAATTGGCTCATAATCTTCCCTACATCTTTTCTTTGAAAATTAGCTTCGCGATTGCGGCATCTCTGAGCCACATAAGCTACTTCCAAACCAATTCGGGCCCGACCGTTCATATTCAGCTTCTGTCATTCACAGTTTCAGAGTTCCTGGCGGGAAATTGGAAAACTAATCATCGCTGAAGCTTTTTACGCCGTTCATCAGTGGAACCGCACCCATTCGGATGGTTAACGTTTAGGAGGAGATTGTTACTTTCTGGGATGAACGCATAAGGAACACACCATAATCGAGGAAACAAGCAACCAGAAATACCATTGTTACTTTATGGGGTCAACGCATAAAGAACACGCCATAATCGAGAAAACAAGAAATCAGAAACACTAAACTGTAAGTCAGATGTGTGGAGAGCAACGCTTTTCGCGTCGCGTAACTCTGCTCTTCCAATTAGCCCCAGCAGCCCACACGACTTTACTGAAGCTGGTGGCATGAGTCAACGTTGATTAACATTTTCAATTACCTCGACATACATGGAGCGCCTTTTAGCCTCCTAATGGGCAGCCCAGCAGTCCTCAGAACGAGGTTTTGTCATCGTACGCTCGACTGTATTACCAGTGAACAAAACTTACATTAGGATGTTTTTTTTCCTTTTTATATCGGTTGATGCAGATTAAGAAACACAAACAAAGCAAATAATTTTGTAATCTGGTGGCGTACTCTGAAGGACCGCCTATTTTAGGCAATAAAATTCCCTGCTTGCAAGACAAATGCTTCGATATAAAAAGGCAAAATGGTTTTTGGGTTCCTTTTCAGCAGGCATGCTTCCTCACTAGCTGTTCAGTTGTGAATTGAGCTGAGCGGGTCAAGAATGCTTACATGCAATTGAAATCACAATGCTACATCAAAAATTCGAAATTTTCTCGTTTCAGCGTGTGCAAAGTTGATGTCAAAATGCCCCGCTTTTTAGGTACCCACGTTTCATAATGGTAAGCTAAAAATTGCCAGGAAAAGGCCATTCAAATCATCACAACGTTTTGTAAACGTAACAAGAACAAACCGATCACCTGGATGTAATGAAACTCTCCGATGCGCGAAAACAACTTCGCAACGCAGGTAATGTCACTGTAACACTGAGCATCTTCCAGTATGATCCGCCGTTTAATCGTTTTTTTTTATTTATTTGAAACAATTCATAGGACCCTTTGAAGGGCATCGAGTAAAAGCTTACAATAGTAAAAAGAGTATCAAGAAAGTACATAACATAAGGCAGAAATGAGATAATAACAAAAAAGAAGTGGGGAAAGTGAGGATTACGTGGTGTCTAGGCAAAACACGTTTCAGTGGGTAAAAACAAAATAAAAGTTAACAAAAAAACATGGCTTCGGTTTTGACACTTTTAAACTTCGTCATCGTAAAACAAAGACTTGGCACGCAGTGTTTAGGTTAGGTTTGAATTTGCGTGCAGGAACATTCGGCGGTCGCCACAAGGCACACGGTCAAGAGCGCTCCGCATTTTCGAGCAATTTTTCTTGAAACTCCGACCTTACCGCTCGTACAACAACTTCGCTGTTGGAATGTCAGTGCTAGGGTACACAAGTGAAATCTACAGAAATAATATATGGGCCACTGTAAACCCGAATTTGCCTTTTATTTTGTGCCTTTTACAACATTGACTTAATACTGAAGTCATGATTATATTGTTTCAGTTTGGACAATCCGGATAGTTTGGAAGCACGATTCCGTCGCCATCAGCCAAACGTTATGTCAAACCACAGCGACAATCTCAAATACGGCTCAATCTAAACTGTCAACATCTGCTACCACCAACCTAGTCTGCCCATAAATTCAAAAGTCAACAAGTGTTTCTGTGCGAGAATTCACTGTGCGCAAAATTAAGGTGGCGGCGTGTTGGCACCTTTTTCAACTTGAATAAAACTGCGTTAATACAGCACAACACTGAGGCACCTACACAAAGCATGAGCTGATAAGCAACTGATGCTTTCTTGCGGCATAAATATATAAGGGAAAGGCCGAGAAGGAGCCTTCGGTTCCACTACTTCAAAGGAGATTAAGTATCTATCTATAACATTAACGCGCCATTGGGATATGTCGGAAAATACCCTCGCACCATGTGACCGCATCTCTTGCTACTGTGTTGAGTGGCTTCCTCACCTTTGCTATTTATGTTTGTATCGCTAAAAAGTGTGATGCGTTGTTCGTCAGCACATGTGGTGTATACACCTTGCTGATGCCTCCTTTTTAGCCCTGCTCTTTTGTTACCGAGTACGCAGTTCAAGACCATCCAGATACATAAATCCATTAGCGCAAGTGCACGGCCAGGGGAAGATTTGTCACTGGACACTGCAGTGTTTCAGAATGCAAAAAACATCCCTTTGAGAAGCTGTTTTCAATGGCCATGAGCAGGTCAAAAGTAGCCGCTTTGCGGGTACCACATATGTAATGCTGGACACAAACAGGCATGATTGTTTTCGTATTGTGAGCCTTCTTTTCTTATTTCAATTGTCCTGGTCGAAGCAGTTTCATGGAGATAATTGGTTGGATTTGAACCGCAATAATGAAACAGAAATCTGATGAGGAGAGATGACAAAGCAGGTGTATGCACAGTACGCCCAGAAAACAGTAGCAGTTCTCTATTAGCATGATATTTTTGCTTATAATTGGATGCGCGGTGAGAGCCAACAGGCAAGATCCACTTATATGAGTATGCGGGGGGCCAGACAAAAATCCTTTTCATTTAAATTTGGCTCCATGAGCGGAAGATAGTGTTTAAAATGTTTGAGTACAGTTAAACCTGGATATAACAAAGTTGACAAAAACTCGCATTTTCTCGTTACATCCAGGTTTTCGTTATATGCAGGTTTGGCGTTGAAGCTCGCGGGAATGAAGCAGGAATGAAATCAATATACTAGGCATGAGTGATGCTGAACTCCACCTTGTTCAAGGATATATTTCACGCTGAAAAACTGCGTGATTGGCGTTTGCTGCTACTACACGGCCCCCCAATTCGAAAACGTAACTAAGTATCACTTTTGTTTTTTGGTACTTTTTGTTACCTTAACGCGTTTCAAAAACCAAACTTATTCTGAAAGGGGGCCTTTTCGCGAACTTCGTGCCCTTTTCTGCAGTCAAAATTGTTGAAGGTGCGCTAGCTGGGACACTGTACCGGGTGGTGACGTTCTTCTTTCTCGCCGGCGGAGACGGCATTTAAAATTGCGAGCTTCTCTTGAAACGACAAATCTTTTCGCATTCAGGCAGCAGAACTCATCATCCCCGAACCCATACCACAGATATCAGGGGACACACGCGACTATAAGCCGACAGGCAGGCGTAGCACCTAACCGGCATCGCACTCACACGTGAAAACGCACGAAAGATTGTGGTGCGGGCCAAATTCGCTAAATTGGTGCATTTCGCCAGCCGATTTTTTCAGAAAAACGGCAAGAAACTTTGACTCATCACCGTAGCGAATTTGTTACATACAGGTTAACCATAGCAACTCCTTCGCTACATAGAGGTCGCTAACGCATGGGCTTCGATGAAGGTAGAAATGGGGCATTGAAAAACTTCGTTAAATCCAGGAATTCGTTACATAGGGGTTCGTTACATCGAGATTTAACTGTATAGAGTAGTTCTGGGTCAATCAGAAACTAACTCACAAGAGAAGCGTACATCCCTGAAGCGTGGTTCTCCCCAATATAATGAGGCAGGTGCATATTACCCCTCTGATTATACAGCACATTGCTTGGCTTCACATTAAACAAACAGGATTCGGATTGCGCACGGAGTGTGCCCATGGTCCATGTTGCAATACCTTGTGCGGTAACTTAGTTACTACTAGTTTGATTTCTTGGTGCATGTCCCAGGAGTGCCTGTATTTGCTGGCTGCAGCAGCCCGTATTGCATATTTTGAAACACTGGTCAATACTTAACCAAAATCATGCATAGCTTCTGGGCATGGCTAAAATTGCAAGAGAGACGATAAATATAAAAGAAGGCCATTGTCGCATTATTCTGAAGGTCAAACCCTAGTCCAAACTTTTCATATGAAATCTCAAGACCTCGGGGGAGGTGGGCTTCTCCCGGTATTTTCAGGAATATGAGGACTCCAACATTGTTCCGGTGTTAGGACCGAAGAAGCTGTCTAGGCCTGACTTAAGGTGAACTGCTAGTTCCGTCTGACCCCACGCCAAATAACGCAATAAAAAACCACAGGGGCATGGTATCTATCGTTTCACTGTGTAATCTGACGGTGCCAGCCAATCCCAATTGTTCGCAGCAGGTTGAGGGGAATCAGCACTTTTTAATACGCTGGCTCTCGATGAATCATTCGGGGTTATTTCCGCTCCAATGATTTGTGGACACACTACCCCCAAAAGAACGGTGAAAGATGCATATTATGGGGCGAGGGGGCTGTCAATCTCACGTCCGCCTATCCGCGCGCGTGCGCTTACATTTTGAGCTCATTGTGTTCACCTAACAACTATTTCTTGTATTTCACGCGTTTCACAATACATAGACATCTAGGGTTTTCACAACTTGAGCCGGTTTTATTAGCGGCTTTATATGCGGTCGATTTACGCGGCTGGTATCAAAAAGTTGTTCAGATTTGCTTAAAACACTTCGCTTTACTGTAATAAACCAGCTTGTGTCTATTTCAGAGTATCACAAAGGGGTTTAACTACGCCAGTAAAAATTACCCTTAAAATGAACAACTGGCTTTGCGTAGTATACTATCTCCTACGACGGACTATCTTTCGTCGCCATTCCAGTGTTATTTAGAAAAATAAAACAAAATTCGTGCTGGCAATTTATACTACCTACTAGTTATATAATCGGAAGCGCATAAAAAATTTACAGGGCTGCGGCGTGGGTGGGGCCATTATGTACTGTAAGGTGCCATTATTCTCTGGATTGAATTATAAGGGCGTGCTACCATTACAATTTTTGTGGGGCTACAGTTGCACCTGCAATATCTCACCATACACTGTATATCTAGGAACTACAATTACATTACCTTCATTGTGGTCTTTATAGTCATTTTTCGATATATAATATATTCAAAATTTGATGTACCTTCCATATTTATCCCACAGATAGTTGAAATTCGCCGGTACTGAAGTTTTGTTGTCTCAAAACATTGTGATGTCATCTCGGTTTTTGTGCACCCTTTCTTGTACCTATTTTTCAGCTCAATATTCGTACGAAATTGCCTGGTGGCCTTGTGCCAAATATCGTAACTATAAATGAACATTGTTATATCAGTCGCGTCTTTTTATTCCTGTTATAACCGCAGAACATTATGCTTATTATGAAAAAGTCAGTTTTATAAAAGAACTTAACAAAACAGGTTTAAAATAAAGTTCGGTATGGGTTGTTTACTGGATAAGCATTATAGCTCACCCTGAACACGTCGAAGGGGTCGTGGTGTGGAAGGACCGGTCGAGTCGATCTTGCGGTAGCCAGCGCCAAAAAGCCCAACAAAACTTGAAACTTCAGCCAGTTCATCTCGTCCTACTTCGAGCACGCAGAGTGTCTCGCCAACTAAGCAAACTCCAAGAAGCAGTTCATGCGTCGCTTTCTAATGCTGTGAGAATTTATACTGTCTAGGAAGGTGGCCGAGATAAAAGACCATTCACCCAAGGAATAACTACGCGCCTTCACGCCGTTTTCCGGACAAGAATAACAGCTATACCTCAAACTGTAACCAAACCTTGTTTAAGACCTTCGTCTCCAGCTTCGTGCCTAGGAGAGATAGCTGCCTTCTGCGTATCCGGTTTCAGTTTTTCCACCGACGTTGCTGAAGTTAAGATGTCTCTCTTGACCGCTATATTGGCGGTGAGATCTTTGAGTGGCGCCCCCTGGCTCTGACGTCGGCTTAGGGGTTCGCGCCACTGTCGTCTGCTACACTCCGCTTGTGAGGGGCAACAGTGCCTGGGCTAGAAATCGCCCGCTTCGTTGCTGTAGTGAGTAAAAAACCGTATTCCTAGCGACTCAGTTATTTTGCCAGCTTCTGACGCATCTGAATAATTTGAAGCTGTATCCCCCACAAGTTTGCAACCCACAACGAGATAGAGAACAACTTTCTTCAGAGTATGGGTCAGAAGATCGTGTGTAACTCGTCCTTTCTTGCTTATTCGTGACGATCAGCGATCACAGCTTCTCGATAAGTATTCAAAATGCGTAGGCTTCCCTGCAGTATTTTTGAGATGCTCCTATGAAGACTCAACAGTCTAATACTACGTACCTACCAAGCAGCGGCCTCTACACGCTCATCGCACAGCAGGAAATAAAGCGGATTTCTCCTGTTTCTTTCGTTGTTGTCTTGTGTCGGATTAATGTTTCTTGCTTTTTTTTTCTGCCCAACGCATTAATTTTTCTGCGCCGTCACCAACTTCTTATTAGTGGGTTTCGGGATGTTTGGGAGCCTCACAAAAGTCGTGTGGATATTTCCTTCATTTTGTATGCCATACATTCCCGTCTTCACAAATTGGCTTTTATTACGGCTGCGTGCAAGAAGGTGCATATCCGCAGGGTGCTTTGTTTATTCACATGCAAATACAATGAGAAGGTTTGTGCTACGCCACCGGGATCGCGCCCTAAACAACGTGGTCCACAGTACTCGAAGGCGGCTTTTGTGCTCCGAATTTCTATCGTAATTATATTGTTATCAGAACGAACTGACTCTAAACTCGAACAATGATGCCATGATTACGGTGTTGAACGCATGATATACTCGCTAACTAACATAATAAATAGTATACCTGCATATATTACAACACTCGAAACCGAACAAGAATTCCAAGTAGCTCTTTATTGCTTTTCAACCCTTCCAGGCGCGAAGAAAAAATCCTATTCTACTCCGGATTGCGTTCTATGATTTGACGAAAATTACTTTTACTCTCTTGTCCTGACTGAGGACCCCGTCCAGTAACCAGATCGATTTAATTCTTAAACAAAGTTTTCCCCTCCTCCCTTTACTCCTCCTCCTCCTCTTGAGTGCAGTTTTCTTCTAACGCATATCCGAATATCGGGAAGATATGGCTGTGCAAAACGTGCCGAAATATCCCTCCAGGTCTTAACAAACATATATGCGTTTCTAGTAATTTACCGAAGACGTGACTCGTTTTGCTCAATAAACCTCCATACTGGTTAGATGCCTCGTATAGAATCAGCACGCGCGTATATACATACTGGGTTATTTGGAACTCAACCTACAGTTTTTGCAGTCTATAGTGCATGTCGGCAAACTTTCATGCCTTGACAACGTCAAGTGATGTGACAAAACGCGTTCGATCGTTGAGCAAGGTTGGAAAAACTGTTTTCCCTTACATATGATTACCGGGAATCCTGATGCCCTCTGCCAAAGCCGACAGCCCTGAAGGCCTAGAATTTGTTTTGGTCTTCCATTTTCGCTGTTGTCAGTTATTAGCAGCTGACTGTTCCTTTTGTTCGAATGCTTACACGAGAAGCTGACGCCTAGCTCCGACTATTCGCTCTCCGCACACGACAGGCTTCGCAAGGAATGGGCTGGCGCCGGCAATGTTTCTCCCGTAGCGGTATCCAAAACTATACTTTAATTGACACCATGAGCTAGTGTATGCGATTTTAAGCCTATTATTACAATAAAAAGTTACCCACACGCCAATTCTGGACCGGACAAGCATGAGACGTTGACCGAGCGCAAAGAAACAGCAGGGAGAGCGATCCTGAGTGAAGCAGACGACAAAGACGAGAATCCCTAAACTGACGTCACGGAGGGGCGCTTCGCAGCGCTGCCTGTGTTCGCGCTCACCGCAAATAACGGCAAGGTTTTTAACTCATTTCACGAACCGTTTTTCGTGCAAGAGAATACATTTCAGTATAGCTTGTGCGAACCCAGAGTACTTTTCTAAAATATTCCGGAAACAAGAAAGCATGGATTGAGTCCTAAAATAAAATATATTGACTTCGCCCCTCATTGTTGCCAACAACCGATACAATCGCGAAGATATCACCTGAACCTAATTTTTCACGCTCCCAGCCATCCCCGTCTACAGTGGGCGTCAATAAATGGAACTTTGTGAGGCCTTGTAAATGTACAGTGAACTTTCTTACACCTTTTTGGACCGAAAAGGGTGTACGATTATTGTCCCATGGCGAACACCTTGAAAATGTGTTGTGGCTAAAAACGGGTGCACGAATTTAAAAAAGTGTGTTAGTGTGAACACCCTAAAAAAGGGGTGTAAGGTTGCTCAACACCATAAAATAAGGGTGTAGGCAGGGGAGCCACGTGCGACGGTGTGGATGGGATGGGTGTCCAGCATAACAAACAGACACATTCAATGTGCACAGGTGACATTTTGCCCTCAAATGAATTGAGCAAGAAAACCGACGGAATGCAAGAAAGCAGCCAGTACATAATTGCTTCGAAATATATCTCTGCTTCTTGCTTTTATAGCCAGCAGAGGAAAGTCCTCCAATAGAGTAGGAGGGCTTGTCAAAAATATGATATATTTTAGCGCAAATTTTGGAAATACGCATTTTAGTGGGAGCATATACAAATCAGCATGCGTATTTGCAAGAACGTTTTAATCGCGAGGAACTTATTATGTTCAATGAGTCATAGAATTTATTTTAAAAACATTCCCGGCTAACTCACAACCCTTTAAGAAGGGTGTTCATTATTTCGACACCTAGAATCTCTTTTTCGCTGTTTTTAGAGCCACGTGTGTAAATTCAAGTGACGTCGTTGGGCAATTGTTGCGGCTGCCCTTCGAAGCTTCGCTCTCCAAACACCTTCACATCGTGTGTTGGGACCAATTGAAGACCTATTTCCCATCATTTCAACACCCAACACAAAGCCAAACGTGTTGGAGTCGGTCAGCAACCTTTTCGCCGCACAACTACACGCTTTTTGATTTTAGGTGTTTCACGTTCCAAAGCTTAACTTGGGGAATGAGGCGCACCATAGATGAAAGCGAGCTATCACTGCGGTCGAACATTTTTTTTTTGCTTTTGAACATGTCTTGCTAGTACAGGAGGGTATGGAAGGATCTCTTGCTCTTCACAGTGCAATTCGACATACATGCACGGCGTTATTCAGTAAACAGCTGAGCACCTTTCTCGCACTCTTTCAAACCCCTAAAAAAACTAAGAGTGGTGAGGTTGATCGACACCCCTTTTTAAAAACAAGACGGGTGTAGAACCAGGAAAAAGATGTTGAGATTCAAGAAAAAGGCGGTAATGGCCTCCCAACACCTTATTCACACTTTTAATACAAGCTTTAGGACAAAAAGGGCGCAATTAAATAGTGTGGGGCTTTATGAAATAGGGAGCTCACATTGCCATTCAGGTTGTAAATGCGTACACACACGAATGTGTACACTACGCACATATAAAGGTTTTAAAAAATGTACTGATATATATGTATATATATATATATATATATATTGCGATGTTGGAAAGTAGCCATCGGGGAAAAAGAGATCGGCTAGGTCCACAGACACACGACATCGAATTTCTTCGTATGCCGTTGCGATTGAAAGGAGCACCCACCCTTCACGTGTCAGCGCGCAGTGGATTCACTGATTCGAGGAAACGCATGCGAGGGGCGAGCACCCCGCGGCCGCAAGCACGGCGTCGGGTGCCGGAGGGTCGGCGTGGGAACGAGAAGAGGCAGAGCCGCAGTCACGCGGAAATGCTCCGAAAAGCACTTACGTTATATCAGTGCGCCACCCCATATATATATAAATATATATAATATATATATATATATATATATATATATATATATATATATGTATATATATATATATATGTGTGTGTGTGTGTGTGTGTGTGTGTGTGTGTGTGTGTGTGTGTGTGTGTGTGTGTGTGTGTGTGTGTGTGTGTGTTTGTGTGTGTGTGTGTGTGTGCTAGAACTAACGGTTTGCAGTCAGGAAAACCTGGGAAAGCAAAGGGGAGAAAGTGTGGGTTATTGAAACAGATAAAGAATTTTAGAGACAGAAAGAATGTAGAGAAAAAATGTCTTCCAGGTGGAATCCGAACCAACGTCCTCCAGAATACGCGTCTGGTGCAATGACGCCTACGGGTGCATTCTGGGCTATTTTCCCCACCACTTTCTGGGGTATTTATGTTATAGTATTTTTGTTTCCTGCACTTAGGGTTGGTTTCCAGCATCACTCGTACTACTCGGTGTGAAGGGGATCCTCTTTTTAACACCCGTGCTGTGACTCGAGTGTCTACGACATGTCTAGTGTAGTCCACCCGCGTTGAACCTTCTTACGCTCCCTATGGAAGCAAGACTGGAATCAGAATAAGAAATGAGGGGCCCGTTGAAATAAGACAGAAGTTAGCGTTGGCAGTTTTTCTCCACATTATTTCTGTCTTTCCAAATTCTGTATCTGTTTCAATCACCTACGACATTCTCCCCTTTGCTTTCCAAGGTTTTCTTGACTGCAAACCCTTAATATGTCTTATTTCAACGAGTCCCTCATTTCCTATTGTGATTCGCTATACACACACACACAGACACACACACACACACACACACATATATATATATATTATATATATATATATATATATATATATATATATATATATATATATATATATATAGAGAGAGAGAGAGAGAGAGAGAGAGAGAGAGAGAACAAAATAGGAAATGAGGGGCTCGTTGAATTAAGGCAGAAATAAGGTTTGGCGGTCGAGAAAACCTCGGAAAGCAAAGGAGAGGACCTGGAGGTCATTGAAACAGATAAAGGATTTGGAAAGAGAGAAAGAAAGTGGAGGAATAAAGGCCCACTGGGTGGGTTCGGGTCCCACCCGGCGGGAATTTTTTCTTCCACTTTCTTTCTGTCTTTCCAAATTCTTTATCTGTTTCAAGGACCTACCAATATGAAATAGCTCAGGAATTATTTTCCAATATATGGGGCCTCTTCGTAGCCTAATATGTACCTTTTTGCTGTATGACTAGGGATGAAAACTAGGAGTTTTAGTCAGGCATGTCGAGACTGCATTTTGCCAGTAAACGCGAGTAGAAAAGATGCACAAACATCGAAATAAATTTTAGATTCGAAGCATCTCATGCTCCGGGCTGTGTCCCTCCATCTCTCATTGTCGTTTTCTGCTATCCCCACTATACTGGCATGCCCGTCTCTTCAGCCCCGTCAGCCTTTGGGCTCACGTCAGCGTAGTCCACAATAAAACGAAATAGTTAGACGGCGCCCGGTTTGGATCCCATGACTCTCTGGCCGCAACGGTAGGTACGTGGCGCTCTTTCCACTGCGCTACAAACCGAGACGGGAGAGAAATAGAGAAACAACTTTATTTATGCTCAGTGATCAGGTGAGGGTGGTGGGGGCGGTCCACAGGGACGCCGCGACCGCCAGGGCCTGGGTGGTCACCAAGCCTTGACTCGATGCCTCCGGATCGCGCAGCGCCTGCTCCCAGAGCGAGGGGGATTGAAGGGGGGAAAGGGGTCTGCTGGGCACTCGCACAAGGAATGATAGTGCGTGTCGAGGGCCCCGCAGGCAAGGTATGTTGGGGAGTGAAAAAGGTGTGGATGATTTCGAGACAGTGTGGCCACGTGCGCTTCGATTTTGGTTCGAAGGGTGATGAGCTTTAGTGGAGGTTTCGGCGGTGTTGGTGTTTCCACCAACGGCATTCAATACTGGTGTAGGCTTCCCAGAGATTGCGGAGGTGGGTGTCGAGGTATTCAGAGGGGGGTGTGGGTCGAGAATTTTTGTTGCCGTTTCCTTGGCAGTAAGAAGTTGGGTTGTCAGCCCCTGAGTTCCTCGTCGGAGGAATTGGTGGGAGGAAGAGGGCATGCCGTGTGGAAGAGATCCCAATCATTGTGTGTAGGGGGAGGTTGGCGGGGGGATTTAGGTGTGCCTTTGACAGGGAGTTGAGCTTCGATAAGGAAGTGATGGCTACCTAATGTGTGGGGGTGGGGGCAGTGGTGAGTGTAGGAACGTTGACACTAAAGGTCAATTGAGGGGTGGTGTCGCGCTGGACACTATTGCCTATGCGAGTAGGGAGGGAGGGGTCGGTGTGGAGGGTAAGATTAAGGGTGCGGGCCAAGTCCGACAGAAGGCAACCTTTGGGGGTGGAGAGGGAATAGCCCCATTCGGTGTGTGGGGCATTGAAGTCGCCCACTATAATTAGGGGGTTCCGATTGGCCTCAAGGATAGCTTGGCGGAAGGGGTATTTAAAGAATATGTGTTTGGTTTTTTTGGGGGGGGGCTGTAATGTTGAGTACATAGAGAGTACTGGGAGCAGTCTTGGGGAGAATGAGGGTGGTGAGAAGGTGAGGGATGTGCGACGTAAAAGTCGTGTGCGGTGCTGCGAGGTTGCGTTGCACAAGTGTGGCGATTTCGAGAATTTAGTGGGGGAGTAGGTGGCGTAGTCTTCGAGTTTTGCAGGATGATTGGTTTCCTGTAGAGCAATTAGGGCAGGAGGGTGTTCCGTGTTGGCAATGTGGGCCTGTATGTGTTCCCGCTTGGTGCGGAAGCCTCGACAATTCCATTTCCAGATGTCAAAGGGGTTAGAGGTCTGGGTCATGTTCGGAAGAAGAGGATAGGGTGAGTGGGACTTGAGTGATGTGTGGTGCGGTCATTTATCATCCATTGGAGAAATTCTTGGTGAAGTTCATGTACGGTGGTCTGCAGAGTTTGGATTTTGGCTTCGGTGTACTGGCGGGGAGCCGGGATTTGGGGGGAGGGCTCGTCTCTTTGCAGGGGACGGAATGGGGACCTGGGGGTCTGAGGAAAGTCGCGGGGGCGGGTGTCTGGGGTGATGAAGTTATTCGAGCAGTCTATTCTCAGAGGCAAGACGCTCGTTCTCAGCGCGTAGGAGAGTTACTGTTTGGCGGAGATGTTGCATTTCCTGCCGCATTTGCCTTATCTCGGTCTGCCAGTTTGGGTCGGGGGGAGGTGGGGGTGGGGTGGGGAGCAGTGCTGCGACCACCTGACCCTGGACGACTTTGCTGTAGGTCTATCTATTGGTAGTCTGCGATGTGGGTGGGTGGCCTGGTCCGGTTTGGGGTGGGGTGGTGGTGAGGGCGGTGGGGGTCTGTAGCGGTGGGCGGCGAGGTGGAAAGCGCTTGGGGCAGCCACCTTCTTCGGTGCGGTGGCCCTCGCCACAGAGGATGCAGGTTGAGCGACATGGGTGATTGGGGGCAAGGTCCATGACTCCGCAGATGGCGCAGTGAGGACGAGGGACAGACATCATTGTGGTGGCCGGCTGACTAGCAGGCCATGCAGACTTCGGTCTTATGCTTTTACGGGTAGCACCACAGTGTGACGGCACGGTAGCACACCCAGAAGGGCACGTGAGGGCCAAGAAAGAGGACTAGGGCGGCCCCAGTGCCCTTCCTGCGGCGGGCGTCGAGAATGGCGGTGGTTGGATTCTGGCGAGTGAGGCTCTCCATGATGAGAGGCTCAGGATCTTTGGGGGGATTCGGAAGATGGCTCCAGAGGTCGTGCTCGGTGGTGGTATATGGTTCTCCAGTGGGTAGGTAGTGCTGTGCCATTGCAGGAAGGCAAGTTCGAGGAATTGTTGCGCACGGGATTCAAATGGGGTGCTGGCCACAATGAAATTAGATCGGATGTTGACGCGGATTTGGTCTTCTGGTTTATTGGTGAGGTGAGCTTGCATGAATATGGCGTCGCAAAGGAGAGCGGTGTTTACCTTGCTCAGGTCAAGGCCGCCTTGCGGGCGCATGACGATTTTGTAGTCGTCGGTGTGAGGGGGTCTTCACGCGGGACGGTTGGTTTCTTCTTGTTGTTTTGTGACGCTTTGGCTTGCGCTCTGGATCGGTGGTTTTACTGGATGGTGGTGACCCTTTGGAGGTTGCCGCGGAAATGCGGGCCCGGATAGTGCACCAGCCGGGCTCTTGCATAATGTCGGGGTCAATCTCGTCGCCTTCCACCATGTAATGCACCCCGGCAGAAGTGACGAGGACGTAGGTGTTGTCAGCTTGGGGCGGTTGGTGGGCCATTGTAGGGGCTTCAGGTAGGGGCGGCGTCGGAGGGGTGTTTCAATCGCCCGCCCGCTCAGGGAGCCTGGGCGGCGTGGGCGCACTCATGCTGGTGTGTGGAGCGGAGCTCGCGCCGTTGCGCAATCGTTTCACGACGCCGCCGCTAGGAGAGGCGGGCCGGCCGAAATGATGCGCTCATCGGCAGCGTTGAGCTTGTTCGAGTGGTCAGGACGGAGATAGTGATAGGATCATTCACAGGGCAAATTGGGGCGCAAACTTGGTGTCGAAATGTTACACGCAATGAGTGGCCTGTGGTGGAACGCACGGGTGCTGTACACAGGACGGTGGACCGGCTGGAGATGGAAGTTGTCACGGAGCTCATGCGATTGCTGCCGGTCCAGTCGGCGACTGCAGCGCCTCCCCCCAAGACGGGAGCATCTGCTACGAACGCGCCTTATGTCCTTCACTTATTCAAACTATGTCAAGAAGCTACTTATACAACGAAGGCACGCGACGCTGAACGTCAACGGAAATGACGAACTGAAAAGTAATGGGACCTTCAGTCGACCCCATGGCAGCTTTGCATACTACTCAGGGTTCCCCTACGGGAATGTGGTGTAATTATTCCTCCGCTTTAGATCTCAATAGCTATTGCATCAATAGTCTTGTAAGTCAAAGGAACTTGTCTACTGTTTTTGTCCGCAGATTCCTAATCCTTCATGCTTATGGTATACCTTCGTTGAAATCGGGAGGGCGTTGGCATTTCTCTTGACACCTTGCCAATACTAAAACCACAAACAAAACTAGAAATGAAGTTACAAGCCGCAAGCTTATCTTTTAGCTAGATGGCAGTTCTCAGGGACGCAACGACGAACCTAGAAAACACAAAATGGTGAACACGTGGTGTTCTTCATTTTACGCCCATCCACATGATAAAAAAGCCTTATATTCAAACTTTGGTAAGAGGAGAGGGCCTAACCTGCCTCGTGTTTTTCAGTGATCGCATCTCGAGTTGCCTGTTACGGTTCACTAATATTTTTAAAAAGGTTCACGTTGTATGTATGTATGTTCGTGTTTATTGGCGCAACGGCATCTAACACCAAAGAGTGCCAAGACAATATTACGTGTCCCTCAATAGGTAAGGTTTGTGCTTAAAATATGTATGACATCAATAAGACACATCCTAAAAATTTCGTGTATATGGGTGTAAAGAGCCCGTTGAGTAAAACGTGAATATGTTCATAATGGCGGATGGAAGGAATCATGGTGAGGACGTGATGGCGTCTCGAGACAAAGAGCATGCTACGCGAAGGCTCCCCGTGCAAAGAAAAAAAAATCATCAAGACCTAGCTCAATGCTCGTAGGCTCGGAGTTTACGCGCTGTACGAGATGAGTTTTGAAAACTGGATGACTGCAAGATAACTTAAAAGACATTTGTTTGTGAACATATGTTCGTAACCCTAAAAAAGTGAAGGGTGTAGCGGAATGCTGTAGATGTAGATTTTAAGGAAGCGTTGGTTTCTGTCCTTATTAAAGGGTGTGCACTCAATTAACGCGTGGAGGACAGAAACGCGCCCTCCACCCTGGCCACAAACTGGTGGGAGTGTTCAAATCAAGAGATATGCGGATGTAGCGTAAGTGTGGCCTATCCACAGTCTGCAAAACGAGGCTTCAAAAAATACGTTTTGGTTCTCTATTTTTTGTGTTTCCAGGTGTGGTTTGATTGATTGGAGTTTGTTTTCTGTCTGTGTGTCTTATGCGTCCTGGCACCATTTACGGATTCCCCTTATAATCACTGGTTAAACACCAATGTGAGGAACCTCCGGTACGTCAACGCCACTACGGAGGGCACCAAGGTACCATTCTGGTCGGCAATCTTATTGCTCAAAATTTCACTGTGTCCAGGCATCCAGCAACCAATTATATTTTCTTTTGACTTGTAGGCAGTCATAAGATCTTAAAAAGGTGCGTTAGGACAAGTTTTTGTGCTCTTTTAAAGAAATTCAATGCTGTAACCACATTAAGGACTCTATGTAGATGATTGATTTTTGTGTTGTTTTTTGTGCAGTGTGATCCGCTTTGAATAAAATACCATAGGCTTCTGCTGCAAAGATAGTAAAATTTCTTTTCTATGTGGTTGTGCTGAGAAACTCCGGACCATGTGCAGACAGGACACGGTAGAAGGAGACTTTTGAGGGGCTGCTATTTTCGAGGAACCGCGAGAGAGCGTCGTATCACCGGGGTGTCGTGCGACCGAGGGGCGGGTAAATGGTGGCCAAATAGATGGTCTCACTTGACACGTGGCCTAATAACTTACTTAAACTACTTATTTCGCGTGTTCTCGCGTTATTTGCGAGCCGTTAACTGAAATCCCAATTAAAAAAAAGCAACGCCTATGTTGTGCCCTCCTCCCCTTTATGGCGTCCAGCTAGCTTGCCAGCCAAGCGCAGCGCGCAACGCGATATGAAGCCGACGTGGTAGAGCAAAATGAGAGAGAAAAAAGACAGTGTGAAACTGTCGACGCCAGGCGAAACGAACGATAGTACAAGGCGAAGGTAAACAAAAAACAACATTGTCGTACATGGTGGAGACATCCTTTGAACGGTCCGTGCCATCGCAATTGGGTCATATTGCTCAACACATCGCTGTTTTCGTTTCCCACAAAAACCAGTAACGAGAAATAGATAACAAAATTCAACCTTCGCGAGTAAACCGTCTTGCGGCAAAAATTATAGCGCGGTCTTGTAACAGTGACGTGCAGCAACGCCAAGCGGGGGACCCAAAAGGGCGATGCCAAGGGTACGTGTCTCCGCCATCAGCTCCGGTATTTTTCTGCGCCATTGCGGCGAACGCCCGTGAATTGAGGCACTCTAGCAAAGAAAAGAGCGGATGGACATCGCGTCTTTTGATAAGCAGAGAGAAGAGATATAGTGAGAAAGAGCGTCATGAAAGGAAGAAGCTTTGATCAAGCATGCGGGGAAAGCGGCTGACTGGTAATTACCGTGCGGCTGCGTCGTTTATGTTTCTGCGTTCAGCGGCGGCTTAACAGAAGCTTCGAATTCACGGTCCACCTTCCACCTGAATTGCGACTTCTCGCCGTAGGCGCGGTGGCGTACTGCTGCCGGGTGGGGCCGTCGCAGGTTAACTCCCGCTCTCGAGTACCCGTTTGCTTTATTCACTCTATTCAGTAAGTGGTCTGATCCGCCTGCGCACCTTTGCACATCAAGCAGCGTCAAACCGGGATTAAGAATAAAAAAGGTTAGGACAGGCGGCGAAGCGTTGTAAAATATGTGAAAATCGCCGGTTTATCCACGCCAGTGTCCATCGCATATAGCGGACCATGTGCAGGTGAGAGTCATATCATATGGGTTGTTAATATATTGTTTGTGCGGGTAGTTTACCAGGACCGCGTCATTTCGTCGTAAGAAGCTGGTCACCGTACATCCGGGGGGCGTATCAGCGGGGTTCCACTGTATAAGGATATTTGTACTGAAAATGAAAAACAAAATGCTGTAACATCAATTCGCGGTGTGCCCGGTTGTCGTCAATTAGTTTAAAGGAGGTGTCACAACGAAGAGTTGACATGTCCGAAGGTTGGACTACGTCGGTTATAGAGGTCTTCATGCCATCGTCAAACGAGACTACTATTTTCTCTACAAGGCCTTTGACACGCAAGAATAAAGGGACAGGGATCGACAGGCACGCTAAATACAAATGGGCATACGAGACGTCATTTAAAGTAGAATTTCATGGGTATTTCTTCATAGATGTTTTGATAGCATACAAGAGTGCTGTAGAAGAACGCTGGTGATCTAGGCACCAATGGTAGCATTCTACAAAAAGACTTTGGGTGCAACTCGTCGTGAAGGCTCCTGAGGCAAGGCGAAGGCCCAAATGTAGTACTAAGTCTTACTGTTTTAAGGCAGTTTTAGACACCGACCCGTACGTGACACTTCTATAGTCCATACGTGACCTCACTAAATTGACAAAGAGGCGTGGAAGGCGGTCTTTATCAGCACCATAAGACTGATGCGACAATATTTTTGAAAGGTTCATTGCGTTTAACCATCTTTGTTAGAGTTTGTTTAAGTGCTGTATGAACATTATCTTTTCGTCAAGAAGAACACCTAAAACCTGGTGTTTGTCCTTGGCAGGAATCCGTTCTCTTTTCAGTGTAACGCCCGGTTCGGGACGAATTCCACAATGTGTTGTGAAGAAAAGACGTACGTTTCGGATGATTTAATTTAGAACAATTTTTCTGTCCATTTTGCAAGCTTCTACACACCTAACTGTATCTGCCTTCCACATATGGACAGGTTTCACGCTGTACGTCGTCAACATACATTGAGTAGGAGATTGAGCGTGGCAACGATTTTCAAAGAGAATTCATTTTAGCTACAAACAGTGTTTAGCCTTATAAACTGAATCGAAATGGAGATACTAGCTACTTGATGAACATTTATGAGTTCAACTTAAGCGCAATCTGACGCAGGGACGAAAAAGCGCTCGTGTCGTTTCCCTTTCTCGTCCTGGTGTCAGTTTGCGCTTAAGTTAATACAATTTTCTTGTATTTATGTTCTGAATACCACTGTCTCTATTCTTACCCAAAATTTTTTCTTTGACAAATAACCTTCGATATTCTTTAGCTTGTGTCCAGACACACCGAATCCCTTGATATCAAGCAGTATGCTTTGGCGCCAAGTTGTGTCGGATGCTTTTTATAAGTCAAAAAAGACAGAAAGACAGTGCTGTTTGGCAATATTAGTCTTTGACATGCGACACAAAGGCAAATAGCTGGTCAGTCGTGCTTTAGCCTGATCGAAAACCTGCCTGACAACTGCCCAGGATGCCGTTGTATTCAAGAAAATGCCTTAACTTTTTATTTATAATTTTTTCAACAACCTTTCACAGGCAACTTGTCTGAGGTATTGGTCGGTAACTGCGTGTAGTGAGGCATCTCTGCCATCTTTTAACACAGCAACGACAACTGCTTCTCTCCAAGCCCACGGGAAATATCCTTGCACTCACATTTCATTCAACAAGTGCAAGAGCGTTTGGATAGTTTCTATGTGCAGATGCTGAATCATTGGGTATGATATGCTATCTGTCCCTGGCGCTGAAGCTTTACATGTTCCCAGGTCCACCAAAAGCTCTGTTATGAAAAATTCGGGGTTATATGGCTCGTCAAATCTTTTTTTATCACGATTCATGTTTTTCTTCATTGATTTTTGTGTGTCGTATAAAAACATTCGTGTAGTGAATAAAATTTGATACATATCAACCGTGTTGTGCCAGCGTGTTCCCCTGGTCCTCGAGTGTGTAACTTGTACTGCTGATCAAGTGTAGGCTGTGTGTTTTCCGTTCATTAAGCTTTTTAATTCTGTTCCATATTTTCCCTGTATCCGGGTTTGAGTTGATAGAGATTACAAAAGATCGTCAGCAGTCCCTTTTGGCTTGCTCGCGAATACACTTTCCTTGTGCTTTGGCAAGTTTGAAGTAAGTCGACATTTGTCACGTGAGGTACCTGCGAAGGACACCTCACGCCTTCTTTTGAGCCGGCCGCGCGCCCCTACACTCATCATTCGACCAAGATCTAGTGGTTCTAGGTGTGGCGCTGAATATTTACGAAATTGAGCACTCAGCGGCATGAGGAATGTGTGCCTTCACCAGTTCACAGGATCCATAATGCCTAAATGGCTTAGAGATATGTATGGAAGGTAGGCGTAATAATTGTTAAAATTTTAGCCAATCTGTACCAGAGTGCTTAAACCTTTCATAACATGTGGAACTGTTAGCGCCTTTTGCAATCCCTTTCAAGATGACTGGGAATCGGTCACTCAAGTAATGGTTTCCGCCTACTCATTAAATAAACGGAAAGAGGTCAGAAGAGCCGATTGCCATATGTGGGTATGTGTTGTGGGTAGTGTTGTAGTACCTCGGCTGTTTTCTCTTAAGGCGGCAAGCTCCGGGTAATAAACGGAATATTGCTATGAAGTGACGCTGGGAATATCTGCGTTCAGATTTCCGTAGTGGGCTGTGTGTATTCAGCTCATTTAGTAGTAACAACGGTTGTGGCAGCTCATCTATAAGGGATTAAAATTTATAGTTGGAAAATCGATATTCAGGAGGAATGTATAGTGAGCAAATGGTTGTTAACCTGTGAAAAATTATTGCCCGTACAGCAACCGCTTCTAGGGTGGTCCATAACTGTAGAGATTGACATGTACCGATTTTTGCATAACTATAGCAATGCCACCAAATGAGGGTGCGCGGCTATCTCTGTTTTTCCTAAATGCTGAGTATTGGTTAAGGAAATTGGTGTGCTTCCAGTTCGAGTGTCTTTTTAAACACAGGATGGCTGATTCGTTTTGTGTAGGATTTCACACATATCATCTACATTTATAATAAGACCCCTGGCGTCAACTGGGTAAATACTTGAGCTACCAAAAATGTTTAACGAGAAGGTTTTAGCTTGTTTGGATTCTCCCCTCTGAGAACTAGGAACAGCTGAGAGCTAGAGCTGGATGTATCAACACCACACTTAGTTCAGACTTGGGACTGTGACATGGCGGCTGGTGGCTTTTTGCCCCACCCCGCCATGGTGCGCTGTTCTCTTGCCACCATTGGCCGAGGCGGTGTCACCTACATATCATCGTCTGAGTGATGTCACAGTGACGAGATGGAGTCCTTGCGCCTTCCATCTTTGGGCGTGTTTGAGGTAGAGGCAGGAAACGGCAGTTGTTTTACAGTCTCATAGGCAGTAGTGAGAACCACCGCTTCTACATCCATGACTGCCTGTGGTCTAGCAGCCGGAAGAGGAGGACCGATGGCAAAGCCGTCACTCCTGACATGCCCGGGTGACACAACACTTGCGGGAGGCACAGGTGTCGTGTCGCCTGGTGTGGCTGCCCTGGGCAGCACCTGGCGGGGGGGGGGGAACAGTCGGCACCAAGTTGGCTTTCCAGTACTGGGTAGCCGCAGTGACAAGTCACCGCTCTGCCCCCCGGCGAGCTGAGTCGGCATACCTTTCTGGAAACACCCTGGGCTCATTATACGCAGACATTTTGTCCGTCTGTTTGTCTGGATATCTGTGCGTCTCTGACTCGATTCAGCCATGCGGCCATTGTTGAACAGAAGCTGTAGAATAGCCTTATATACCCACAGCCAGATCTAAACCTGCAAGTTTGGTGTTAATGTTACTACTTGTCAACGTTTTGGAACAAGAACAAGATATTACGCAAATATCAGTCTGTAAATCAATACATAAGGGATATATGCGGCGTTCCTTTCAAACAAAAAAAGTATACCTGATTTTTGCGATAGAAGACGAAATATTACATCAACTGCAGAAAACCGTCTCTTGCTCTCGCACGAGCTTCTTGCGGCATTTGAGCAATCAAACGGCAACAGCAACGAAAGGTTCCGCAGGATAGCTTTAACGTTTCGCTTGAACCTCTCGTGTAGTAGGGCAATGTGGTTTGATACGCGCTGTAGCAGGGTTCCTCGATGAACGCGCGTCTCCGCCGTATGGCAACGATGGCAGCGAGGCATCCGACTTGAAGCAGTAGAATGCGGTAAATTTAAATTACCTCAAGCACACCTCTGGCGGTCTATCTTGGGAGGAACAACACAGGAGAGGAACAGCACGGGAGGTGAGCGGAAAGAGGCGCAAGGCATTTTCTTGGCAGGTGCTTTAGTCGAATATGGTCTTTCGGCGACTTTCACAACGAAACAAGCAGATACGCGGCCATTTTTTGTCGTCCTTTTTGATGAGCAAAACTGTGGTTGACCTTCATGTTTACGATCTCTTTTTGTGCTGCGAATTTACCTCATGACCGGGAGAACGCCGCATGGGGTTGTTCACAGTTACCACATTTTATTACGTTAGTAGTAACGTCCTCAGAGGAATGGTCATGTACTGAGCACTTAGCAGATGTCAGTTTTTCGCGGCAGTTAGTAGTACTGTGCCCATACCACTGGCACTTGAAGCAGCGAAGCACGATCGGTATGTAATGTCGGACGTTGCAATGAAGGACGCCTAAACTGACAGACTGCGGTAGGAAACTTCCGTGAAAAGTTAGAATCACATATTTGGTTTTTGATTTCCTTTCCATCGCGTGCGATTGTTATTCTTCGTAGCGCAGATGAGGACTAGGCCACGCAAGCCTCGAGGAGGTCGGACGCGATTTCATTAAGAAAATTCATCTCGGAAATCACGCTCTGTGAGATGTTGCAGCTGCTATGTGGCGTAACTGTGATTTGAAGGCCAAGTAACTTTCAAAAGGCTGTCAGATTGTTTTTAGCCGATAATTCAAGAAGCACGTCCGCTCATGTCAGCTTTGTTGCATTTAGTTTGCACCAACAACAGTCTCAATAAACTTAAGAATTAAGAACACCGACTTGCATCCTCTGGGGAATCCTTGTTTTTTGATCGTATTACCAAAAACGAGGAAAGTTGAACGAGGCGTTAAACTTCATGTTGGGTAGAGTTTTGACTATTACATCAGTGCGGGCAGTTTTTGGGGCACGATCACTTGGAAGAGAGGGTTTCGAATGTACCATGCGCCATACTATAAAACAGGTAACTTGGGTAATTTCTTCTTTGACGTTACCCTGATTGTCAAAGAGGTGTCAGAGCTCCCTGCCTGGTAGACAGACAGGGAACCTATCGGACAGAGCTTGACCAGGGCTTCGACGGTCAGGTTTCAGGCTTTTGTACCTCGGCCTTTCGAATCACTGTCCTAGTAGGTCTCAACGTGAGGGTGGGGGCTCGGGGTCGCCGCGGTCGCCACTAACCGTCACTATGAATGCTCGTGAATGAATACCAAAGGTGCCCTGTGCAGGGAATTTCACGTTAATGATATCCACGGAAGTACTGAACGATAAGTAACATCGGGTGCTACCCAAGAACAAAAAAACGGGAAGTGGTAAAACTGAGCGTATTCTAAACATTTTCCAACTGCCGAAGAAATATACAAAATCACGACGCCCCAAATAATGCTTTCAGTTTCCAGTTTGCTTCAACAACAACGACCACTATACCTCAGGATGAATAAAAAAGCACGTTGTCTAGACCAAGATATCTTATAGGACATTCTAAACGCAATACATCCTGCAAAAAAAAAGAAAATTAGCGCGTGAGCACCCTTGCTTACTCTTCCATCTTTTCGCTGACAGTCGAACCTTATGCATAAGCCTGGTTTCAGGTTCCCTTGTTCTGCGATAATTATTTTGCTTGCCGCAGAAAAACTGCAGTTAGCAGGTTTCGGGGTAAACTACGCGTGACGCATAACAGCTTAGAACGCATTACTCTTATCACGTGCTTTGAAGCTGGCTGTTTCAGCAACAAAACACCGCAGTAGTGTTGCAAGCATACTACGTCTGCTCAAGATACGGCGCCAACGTGTAATTCTAGGCTTTTGTGAGCATCTAGGCTATAGAGCGCATGCGGCCACCATCGCGCAGCGCTTTTTGTCCCGTACAAATGAAGCATTCTAGCCACCTGTCGAGGTACTCGTTAAAGAGAGTACACATTTTTTAGCCACCGACAGGGATTTCCTCACTGTGTTGTGCGATTCGGAAAATTTCATATTACGCTCGGTGAGATGCCAACATTGCTTAATCCCGACATGAATATCTGGCTTCATTGGGGAGAAGACTCGACAAAGATTTATGACCCTCACCCCGTTAGTACGTTATGTCGAAAATGGAGCGACTTTCATCTAGCTATTGCTGGTTAAGGAAAAAAAAAGAAAGTCAGACATTATTTTGCGACTTGTGACTACGCTAACTTTGGTTTAGAGGGTGTAGTAAAATGCACCCTGGAAAGATGAAAGAGAAGGCGAAAAAACGGAACATCGTCGTTTTCAGAGGGACACCTTGAAAAACGGCGCAAAAAACACGGACGTAGAGAGGTTACACAGACACGAGCGCTCGTGTCTGTGTAACCTCTTACTTCCGTGTTTTTTGCGCTCTTTTTCAAGGTGTCAAGAATACCCAACTAGCCCAAAGTCAAGCTTAATTTCACAGGGAGTTATGACTTCACCTACTTGAGAATGATTTTAAGGCCGAAGAATGGGCACCGGTCACATTTTAAGCTGCTTCCTTTTTGCAGTACGCAGACCTGAAACCTGGGTGCATGATGATTTTTGTACCTGTCCAAAGCTTTTTTATTGCCCTCAGCTAAACTTGAGCAGTCCCTTATTATTGTACTGTGTCGTTATACAAACCGAAGAAATGCTGAGCCACATGGGGAGTTTTATATTTTTATTAAAACCTAATACTGTACAGATGTTAAGCCAAACGGGCCTGATCAAACGGTTAAAGTACACGTCACAATGTGACTATGCCGAAAATTAAATGCGGAAATAACAAAGCCACATATCGTTCCCGCAATGTAACGAAGCCTTCAATATCACTCTCTGAAAAGATGAGTTGTTTGAAACTACTCCAAGGCACTTCAGCACTTTTTTTGTTTACCTGTGAGAGCATTTATTTCCTGTTGAGCACCTGAGATCAGTTGCTTTGGAACTGTATCGAAAAAGGTGGGCTCAGTGCACTTGCTAGGACGAAGGGGATAATGATTATGTCTATTTGATTTTGATATTTTACGTATAAAAGATCTTTATTTTTATCGTTTTTTTTTTTGTTGTTGTGCTTTCAAGATTTTATCAGGCCGCTGTTCACCCTTTCTTGCACGCCACAGAAAATGTAGCTGCAAGTGCCTTCACTTGTTGTACAAATAACAGGGTGAGTAAAATTACGGCAACAAAATCTTTTACGCCTACTTACACGAACAGCAAACACCACTCATAGTAATGCGTAAATAAGAAAAAAAATCGGGGAAGCTTGTGCTCACGGACAAGGCTCGAACGCCGCAGCTGTTGCAGGCAAGCACTGCCGAATACGTAGTTAAGTTTCAGTATCATTGTTTATTTGCATACTTGCGCTGCTAGTCATCGTCATCATGTGCATCAAAGACGTCGTGGGCGTTTTCGCTGCGAGTGGTGGAAGCGAAGCCGTCCTCAGCACTGTAGACCGCTACCAGCTCTTCGTCATCGACTAGAGGCCGCGGTGGCGGGATCTGCAACCCGTCTCGCGAAGAAGCGTTACACTCGTAGCCATGTCTCCAAATACCCACAATGGCTTCTACAGAATTTCGCTGCCGTGGTCTCCTCTCCGAAGCACTGTGCCGTTTCAACTTTAGGGTTAGCGATGGCATTCTTTCTTTACATGCGCGGTAGCGCTTGACGACAGCGCTAGAGCTTTTTTTAAAGCAAACATTTCTACCTCCACCAGCCAATGGTTCTTTCGTGGCGTTCGGAGCAAGAAACACGGAACCCGGCTACGGGGGAGGAGGTCACTTTCACTAACGGAGAACAGTGTAGATGGCGCGCCAATGGGGCGCTATTACCCAGTGTTCCCCGTGATCACTCCCGCGGGCGTGTCGGCGGGACCTTTCCGTCGGCTTTGTCATCTGCTTTAGCGACAGTGTTGGGCCTGTTTTTGCGCACCTTCGCGTCCATTGCGCCCTTACTTCAAACAACTTGATAACCTTGTTCGACCAGGGTATCCCGGTCCCCGCGGAATTAAGGGGTCGTACTGCAAAAACAAGTTAAGGATAGCTTTGCAGGGCGGAAAAAAAAGTAGAAACCACTTACAGACATCTGGCCGCTAGAGAAACGACAGCTGGTGCGCACTGCTTGTCGCGAATGGGACTGCGTTTTCTAAATTCACTTAATACCAATTTGGTTGTGTTTTAACAGGTAATACAAAAGACGGATGAAGCAACAGGTTCTAATAAATAGCCACTATAAAGTCCCGTCAGCTTTCTCGCAATTCTCAAGCTTACGAAATTATTTGGTTTCAATCTGTATAAATAAGAATCACTAATCTCACATGCCGGATTGTTTGGGTGTCTGCGCTTCGGTCGCACGGTGGTGTAGAATCGAGCTAGAACATCGGGATGGCCAGGCTCCCATTTCTCATCCTTCGAAACACGTTCCTCCCATTTTTCTTCCTTGCGACGCACGGGTAGCCTACAGCGCTGGAGTCCACCGCTCGAGACCGGCCGTGGCTGAACTGCAGGTGAGCGCAGCAGCTTATCTGCAGGTGAGCGCAGCAGCTGCCTCAATAAGGATGTCGTGATATAACTGCTGGGAGGCGCCGTCCTTTAGACATCGAATTTGTGGACTCAACTACTTCTACCGTGACAATCACGACTGTACGAAGTTCTTGATTTTCCGAAATAATTTGGTCTTCTTGGTGCCTTCGTTAAATAGGGTTTTAACTCTTCCTATGTAACTTTGACGTGCACACAGCATTTACCCCAAAGCTGGCTTTGTCTGAAGATTTGGTTGTCTTCAACGGCACTTTTTCTCGACGTGACTCAATTTTACTGCTTCGCTTGGGATTCTCGCCCTCGAATCTCTAAATTTCAACGTCGTGGGTCCTGCTGTTCACTGGTGACTTCCAACTGCCGCTCGCCTTGTGTACAGTCCATTCCGAGACAGGGCATACGCTGGGCTATGTACCCTCTTTTCCCCAGGCTCTCGGTCTAATTAACGCTCCCATTCCTATGAGATTGGTGTGCAGTCTGGCGGTAGACTAGGAAACCTAACTGTGCGTGACACCGCCATAATGGCGAAGAGGCTGGACTTAGTAAATGCCGCCTGCATTAACTCTGCCAAACGCGTAACAACAAAATGGCAACCCAGTCACTCTTCTATTTTTCTCTCCTACCAATTCACGCACAGTGTGCCGGCCTAGCAGGAAGCCATTATGGTTATGATAGCGCAGACACAAACAAGGACTAGGAAGAAAACACAAAGGTGCGAGCGCAAGTCCTTCTGTCATCATGAAACCACGAGCGCCACCATGGACGCGAAATCGCCTATGCTCGCGCAGGCCTATGCTGGATTCTGCGCGCTTACCTATATAAACAATGGGTCATCCGGTTTCATATTAAAAGTGCTATTGCTACAAGTACCCGTACGGTGGAGGCAAACCATTTGATGACGAAGCAAGCCGTGTCACGCTGGAACGGTGCGAAGCACCTCGAGTACGCAGGGCGAAAGCGGAGCGAGGTGTTCGATTCGGCATTAGCATTAGATCTGCAGTAGCATCCAAAACAGCCGTTTTATGTATGCATTTTGTCTACCAGATAACAAAGCGGTTCTTATTCGTATATTAATTCTACCTCCCTCAATCATTATTTGGAAGACACCGCAGGGGTGAAACGAGCGACAGGTTTTATGAGATTCCCCGTGGCTTCGGAACAAATGCCCCACCGCGGCTAAAGTGTGAACGAAACGGCCCTTGACACTCTACAGGAGAGGTGACAGGCATGCACCGTAGAATTGAGCGCAGCATTTGCCACTCGCCAGCAAAGACGTAAGGCGGGATGTCTGCCGGCACGCGCCACATAACGGATGAGCGGCTCAAATAGGCGTACCTGCCGTTGCACTGGAAAGCGGGCGACGCTTTAAGGAATGTTAATGCAGTCGACGTTCACTTAGAAAAGCGGCACTTTTAAATTTGACGTTCTAGTTTATGGCTATAGGTCAATGGCGAGGTGGTGGCAGGACTTCAAGACCTTGTTGGCTCACCATTTTGAAGGGCGCATCTGGCTGTCTCAACTAATCGAGCATGATCCTCCAAGAATTCGCCTTTGCAATCAACCCCAAATCCAGCACCAAACATTCGGACACCGACAGCCACCGCGCGAAGCCGAAGACCTATCACCACAGGACTGTGCCGAAGACGGCATGTTTTCCGGAGTCGTGATGGAAAGTGTCCCAGCCGCCGAGCGAGAAGCAAGCCCGTTGCGAGTTATGCGTCGTGATCTACAACTTCGAAGAACGCAATATGGCTGTGTGGACCGGGTCATAGCGAACATTGGGTTCAGTCAGCTTCAGAAACCTCGCTATAGTAAAGAAAAAACATATCCCCATAATTGTAACCAATTTTCTTTATCTTTCGACCAAGCCTACGTGGCGAAATTTTCGAAGCATGCCACAATGACCCGCCTTGCGGACACCTGGGCTCTGCACCGACAATACAAAAAAAGGGGGCAGGCTTAGTAATAATATAGCTAGTTATCACAAGCGAACTGCATTTCTCGGCTCAAAGTGTTCCCTGAAAGTTTTTTTTTTGATAAAGAGTTTCGATCCACCTGCTTTGGAGCTTCTAGCGTCTAGGTTCATTCCTTCGCTTGCACTGAAACCCACGCACAGACATCCCAGCCGGCGTGGCATCTATAGTGAGACTGCCGAAATGATCTTGGTGAAGTTTCGGGAAAGTGGCGCTTTCTTTTGAATGGATCGTGCTTCTGTAGTCTTTGTTTCGTAACTTCATTTGAGACGATTGTGCAACGGGCGATTGGCTATCCTCAACGTAGGGAGGATATTTCCGCAGCAATCCCTCGGACAATCAAAGGCGAGAAATTGCTGTTTCCTGATTGACCTGCAAAGAGTGTTCTGTGTTATGCAGGGCTATGAAATCTTGTGTAGCAAGTTTTAAATAGGACGGCAGGAGACGCAATAAACTTTGTCTAATTGCAGATATCACAACTATTGTTTTTCAATCGGCCAGCAGATGAAGGAGTTCTTCTTAGGAGAGCATGTTCGCAGCAGCCAACTAGCAAGGCGAACGATAAAAGTAAATGGGGGAACTACAAGAAAAGAGTTCCTCACGAGAAAGGTTTGCGTTCAGCCATCGACGTCTTTAGGCGTAGCGGTGCATAACTTTTAGTTGATTTCCTAGCCAGCCTATAAAACTGGCATTCCACTATGCATAGGAATCTCCCAGTGGCTACTTTCATTTCGTTTGATTGTGTGTTCAGGGCTCTTCATTTGCGCCGTATGACACAGATAGTCGCCGAAATAGGTTTAAGATTATTACAAAAATATATCAATGACGTGGTCATTTGGCTCGAAAAACTTGTAGTTCAAGATGTACTGTTTTTACAGGTGACTTTGATACTTGTCGATATATTTACCGACGTGCAGGGGAATTCAAATAAAAAATATGAACGAACATCTTCCCATACATCCGGAGTGGTTTGTAAATACCGCGTACGGGGGTTTTGCGGGATGTTTTGGAATAGAGTGTACTGCAAAATCCCATGCCTGCTAAACTTAGTAACGCAGTATATATAGTTGTGTGTTTTAAAACACTGGCTCGCAGCAAAGTAAAATTTAATACTCGCATAAAAACAGTGGTTCTTATACTCGCTAGTGTGTGAGGTAATTGAAATAAAAAGAAAAATAAAGCAATAAAAGTATTCCGCTTTACTTGATATTCCGGGTTTGCATAAAAGTGCATCTGTATAGCAGCACGCATTCGCGGCTGTAATCGATAACGATTAGCCAGTACTGTCTCGCGCGACAAGCAAGAGGGACCTCGTCATGGGCTAATCGTGGCTGCAAATTCCTTGTACTTCAGCTGGGCAGGGGTGGACGGAGCTTGCCTTCACCGAGCCGGAATCCGCTAGAAAGGCGGGCCGTAGCCTGAAATATGGAGAGTAGCAGATCTTGCGCTGGTTTTTAGAACCTGGCAGCCGGTTGAGGGGGCTTGCATCGTAGGCGGGGGGCTCTCTTATTCGCATGTTTTGTTATTGGTGTTACATATTCCTAAACATAGAAACAATTATAGTGGGCCCACTATTTAAAGGTGCCTTGAGTATATTTTTTCTCGGGCATTCGTCGCTTAAGCACATACATTCATCATTTCCTACCCCAAGCATGTTTTTACTGAAACTCCGCGTTGTGTGCTCATTCACTCTCAAAAAGGGGTGCTGGCTGGCTTGTGGCTCCTTATCTCCGCAGTCAACAAGACGCTTCATAGGGTTTTCGTACCCACAGTGCTTGAGCTAATTAGGTCCAGACGTATTTTCGCTTTATTTTCCTTTTCATTATCATCCCTGTTGTTAAATGGTAATCAATAAACATTTAGAGTTGGGAAAAAAAGTAATGGAATGGGGGCGTGATCAGCCTCCAATGTTTAGGATAGTGCGAGGTGACGCCGACGTCAAATTGAGGTCGACAAGGTCGATTGAGGTCGATTGAGGTCTACAAGCATAGCATAAACTTCGCGGTCGGAACTCTTCAGCAGCTTCTCCCATTGCTCACGGGAACGGATGCTCTTAGTTGGGGAGGTAGAGAGAGAGCGCGGGTATTCAATGACGAGGGGGAGACTAGAGTGGTAGTAGGTACATGGCTGACAGGAGGGAGGCGGAGTGTAGGTGCAATGGGGTGATGTTGTCTACCGTTGAATGAGGTTTCTGTTTGTAGGCGTAGCCGAATTTATTCTAGTGCATGAGTTTTGGAGGGGAGTAGTGGATGATATTCATTGCTGAGATGCTTGTTGTATGTGGGAACGGCTTCAGTTGCGGTCGATGGGTTGGTTGGATGTCTTCTTTTGTTGAGAGTTAAAATCCTGAGGATACCCGGTTGCGCAGTAGGCGGGCTGCTGGTGATTCTTTATTATTTCGTAGCTCATATTCTGTGGCTCCTTTTGCCAAACACCTTGCGCCCACCAGCAGGGCCGCACTTGGCGGGTCATTATTTATCGCTTACAAAAACACCCCACCAGTCTAGAACGTCACTGTTTGCAGCTATATTTTGAGCCATGCGAGCATGAAGATGAAAAGTAATTTTTACACTTCTTGTTACAAATTTCAATACACTAACTATAATAGTGTTTGTCTTGGGCGTTAAAGGATCTCTCGACAAATTAACATTAGTAGCTTTCCAATTTAAGGCCATCAATGTGCGAATATCGACTACATGATCTCTGTCATCGGAGCGTAGAATAGGAAACTAAAAAATGGACTTTCATGACGTTCTGGATGAGGTCGGTTCGTCTAACGGAACAAAAGTGCTGCCGTAGTTTATAGAGAGTGTCTTATTATGTACAGACTTTTGCAATTGTGTCATGAAAATAATTGAAAATCTATTGGGGATCTCTGAAGGGAAACAAACCAATCTTTATAAAGTATATGCTATCTTCCCCAAAAGAAAGGGCAACCCTAAAAATACCTTGAACTATATCAGTTCTTGTGATAGGGCAATAGGACGATTTAAAATTAATTTTTACATCAAATGTACCTAAAAAGGGTGCAAAACGCGAAACACAATCTGATAGTGGTTTCCGATGCAATATACCCTTAGGTGTGCGCCAGATGAAAACACGTATTTAAAAATTCGTCTCCAGCTAAAACTCTAATAGTGATCCCTCCTCCATATTTCTTTAGGCAGTTTTAAAATCGTGAATTCATACAGAAGAAACGTGTTATATACAAAAGACACTGTCACGTTTATACACTCTAGTGGCCATCTTTCAAATTTCAAGGGGTTCAATGCCGAAATGAAATGATTTCCTCCAATTTACTAGGGCTTATTTCAAACGAGCTAAATGTCGTGCATGGGCCACTAAACCATTAGGTGCCCCTTAACAGATTGCGTGAGCACACTTCCATTTACGGTACGTTTGAGGGCGGCACAATTAGCACGCTTTCCTTAGGCTTCAAACCTGCGCGGCGTGGTGTTTCTTGCACGTACATTCTACACCGCGAAAACCATGCGCAGTGCTGTAACATTATGACACCGGACGTTTTGTCGGTTTTGCTGCAGAATTGGCTGCTGATCGCTGTCGTGTGTTCTCCACCAGAAGCGGCATTTCGTAACCGTCAGTCTCATTTCTTTGCCCTGCGTTGCCCCGCATTCCGCTGCACACTTCCTCTTACAATGCTTGCCAGCTGGGACAGGAGTCACGGAACCCGTCGAGACGGTATGACGCGGCACCTGGGCAGAGGTAGATCTGAAGCCGCTTTTCGATTCGATATCGCATCAACACCGTGAGAAACTGAACTCTCTTTCTCTTTGTTTTCTGTGGACGCTCTGTTCACGAACCGAGGCTAAAGTTCTCCGGTAAGAAACATCCATTTCTGACTGAATAAAAACCAAAGGGTTTTTTTCAACCATTCCAAACATGAAAACGCATTTTTGTCGTTGGAATGTTCATAGAAAAGCCGCCGCAGTCGTCACAAGATGCTGCCTCAAGCGTTTAGTAGACAACAGGGACAGTCAAAGCGACTAACGGAATGGTTCTTAATCACAGAAAAAAAAGCTTGTGTGGGTAGAAATGGAAGATTTTAGGAATAGAAAAACTTCTTTTGAGCGAGGTATTTCTGGGAACCACAGTGCAAAAAGTAACTGATTACACGCTCCTTGCGTCGTCGTGTTTTGCGTTGTAGTACTTAATTTAAGGGATTCTTCTCTTCTGTGTAAGGCGAGAAAACAACAGGACGTTGCCAATGCCTCTGACTTCTTTCACATCGCTTTCACGTGAACGTGAACGTAAGGTGGAGAGTACGAAGGTTGTAGAGTACAGAAGGGTTCACTATTGGGAACAAACAGTCAATAAATTATTCTGTATACCGCCAAAAGCGGCCAGATAGTATTCATTATAAAGCATATGGTGAAGTTGGCGTTTATGAGATTAATAATGTTTGTGATATTGTCACTAATCAACCTCATCTTCATAATGGACGCAAAAAGACATTTCCAGGGTCACGATAGCACCTAGTTTAACCAATAGGCTTCATCTTGCACGTTCCCTACGAGGCGCTCTTTTCGAATGTAGAGCACGATTTTCCAACATCCCAATTCTCATACGAACTGTCAACGACGACTGAATGTAGGAGCTTTTTATTAGGGCCCATTTTCTAGGTATATATGGAGGTAAGTACGCGTTACTCTAACCATTGCATTGAAAGGCAATCCCGACAGGTACGGGCAGGCGCAACTTGCGCTATACACGTGGTCTGATCTGGCGATGGCTCAATAAATGGCCGATAGAGAAACAGACAATTGAACATCAAAAATTGCGCTAATTAACGTCAAATTATAAAGCAACTTCATCTAAACAAAGCAAATTAACCAGCTTGCACAGGTGATCTGGAACATTAGGTGCGGATGGGAATCGAACCTTGACTTCGGGCGTGCAAAAATAGGAGTCTACCCGTTCGTCCCATCCGCTACTCTTTCAATCTAACTAAAAAGTGTCTACTGCCATCTTCATTGGTCAAAGGACGGCCTAGTCAAAAGGAAGAGTTCGCGTGTATCAGCACGCGTAGACAACCGGGGCAACCCAGCCACGGAGAACGTTGCTGTAGGGATAGTTATGTGTCGCCAGTCTAGCTGTTGAAGTATGTCTTGTGTTTTGTTCATTGTAAATATTCCAACGTCGGTTGTATCACCAGTTTCTGTGACACTTGTACGCGGAAAACCTCTAAAATGCCCAAAAGCCCAAACAGAGCAGGCATCTAACAAGAGAGGAGAGCCAAAACAAGAGGAAATGAGACACAAGAGGCACAAAATTATGTAGCAGTTGTATATTTTATTTAGACTATCACTAGGGCAAGTCAAAATAATTTTACATGCAACGCAATGTAATTTAAGGCATATTCAGAACTTTGATGCATAATTGTATTGTTTAATTCTATTGTTTAATTGCGGGTACTTTGGTAAAGCATGGTAAATAAACACCGATTTATAGCAGTTAGATTTGGAAGCAATTTCCCAAGAAGTGTTCAGTCTTCTTCAGTGCAAATACTTCTGTCGAAAACAGGAACGCGGACGTCGCAGGCTGCTTCGTAACGGTCGAGACAGACTCGAGGAACTCTGCGCGCCACCGACCACTTGACCCAAAGTGCGCAGTCTGCAATAAGAAGAGGGCATCATGTCGCAAACTTCCTAAACCGATTGTATTTCTGTTGCCAAATAAACGGGACACTTTGGCTCTCTGGTTATCTGGCTCTTTTTCGATTCAGTATTTCGACCACAAGTTAAACCATTGCTTCAGAAGGATGGAATATAAGTACAGCCGGTCCAGACGACTAAAGCTCCAGGCGTGAGTAATACATGACCAAAGTATTAGCGAAAAACAAATCTCAAAACTATTTTACTGGATAACCGGGAGTACCCCCTTCCTTGTATATAGGAATCCACGTTGAATTGGTTGAGCGCCACAGAAAAAAATACCGTGTTTAATCCGCCGCACAAATGGTCTGTGCCGTGCAAGTTAAACGCAAGCACACAAGAAAAAAGGGCTGTTCTAGCACAAAAAGAATAACCTGCACTATCCAAACAGGTGTAGCGCGTGCAGTAGAGAGCGGAAAAATTGAATAGCATTAAACAAATACTCACTGTATTGATCAGTAAATGAGGGAGAGGGGAGAGGACGTTCGTGTAGATTGGGGAATAGGGGCAAAAGAGCACATTTTTCTCGACGACATTGCAGCGAAGCGAACAGACTAGTGGCGATTTTTTTGCGCCGCGTCACGTAAAACCAGTTGCACAAATTGCTCTGCGTGATGCTCCCTATGAAAGAACACTGTATTTTCTGAATCTTGAAAGCGTAAACAAAGACGTGTATATGCTAAGCACAAATCGCATCATTTCGCCGCGTTGCCGGAGTGAATCCAAGCAACATAAATGAGAACATGTTTTTGAATGCCGAGCGTTTTCTATTGCAAGAATACATACGCAAGGACATAACTGTAGAAATTACGTTCTGAAGAGCCAGATAATTTTTTGCATATTACATCTCGTAAAAACTGAGAATAACTGACATGGAAAGTATTTTTGGAAAAATCACCCTTTTAAAAGGCGTGTGGGGGAGTTGAGGCAAGTATTTCTAGTGTACTTCCTTTGACTCATGTAGAAGGCGATTTCATCGCAAAAAAGTATCGTTGTGAACGCACCTGAGTCACAGCTTTGTCGCATTGCGATTTTTTTACTCGTGAACCATTACTTGCCAACCCATAAGCCTAAACAAACGGCTATGGCTTGAATAACCCTGTATTACAGTGTGTCACATAAAGCATAAGGGAAACTAAGCATCACTGCAGGTCAGGAAACTGTCTCCGCTGGACTGGGGCTGTTGAAGTGCAGAGAGTCTTTAACTTCTAGGTTTCATAACAGGGCGACATTTAAGCCAAATAGATATACATGTTGCCGCTGCGCCGAATCATGCGATTTTACAGCAATGCTGTCGGTGTTAACATATTGTGTACGTCAGCACAATTGCGTACAAAGGATATGGTTTCTCTCTGTTGGAAAACCTTCGTATTTCCTCGTTGAAGAGTTTCAGCACTGTCGTATTGTGTGGAGTTTTTCTCTTGTAAGAAAACGCCCGCCACCTGGCTCCCTTTGCGCCCCCACGGTGCAAATTTGCAGGGAGAGTTCACTCCAGGCCAGGCATTATGCGCCCCTTGCTGATATTCCTATATTCATACGCCTCGTTTGTCCATGTATTTAACAAAAAAAAATTAGTGAAATTGAGGAAAAATCTTGACATACTATCGACATAACGAGGGTCCTTTGAGTTGTAAATTTACGTGTACAGGATCCTTGCGGTAGCAAAATAAACGTACGCGTTTCAAAGAACACATTGGCTTCAAAATACAAAAACAGCTCCGGCCCGAGCTTAGACATGAAGTAGTGTTTCTAAGCCCAATTATAACAAATATATTCAATTTCTGGCGCACGAGCAGCGGAACGCGTGAAGAAGGAATTGATTTGATCAAACCTCCGCACTGTATATTGTAGGAAGAGCAGTATCGGTTGTCACGAGTGTGAGGGAGGCGATGAGATAAGAAAGACATTTAAGCGATAGGGTCGGCAGCAGATAAACCTATCACAATAAAAGTTTCAGCGAAGTGAGCAGATATGCAGCTGATGACAATGTGATCTTAATGGCGCGGTTATTGAATTCGCGTTCCCCGCTACACAGAATGTTATGCATACTTCATTTTAATAAGTTCTTTCCATATGCATAATTGGTCACTTTTGACCATCAACGGTAACGTAATTATAACAAAAGGGTGGAAACAAATAGGCATCAGTAAAATTCACAAAGTTCTCCAACTCTAATAAATTAAAGCTGATATCCAAAAAACAGGCGGTGCCTGTTCAGTTTTCAACGAATACCCTAGTGCTTAGCTTGTGCCACTCAAACGCACTACACACATGTCACGGCAAGAAACGCTTATGCACAGCCACAAAGCCAAATATTAGGGGAAAGGGGAAGACATCGCTTCTGAACGTACATAGTACACTTTAGCACATAAGTGGAAACAGCTGATGCACGTGGCAGTTTATTAATACAAAGGAAGAATAAAAATACTGAACACAAAAGCTAACTTCCGAGAGCAAAATAAATCGGCACAGCAAAACATAAGAACTGAGATAAGGAGACAGACACCAGATAAGGCACACCTACACTCATGACCTAAAAATATAAACAGCCGCAATCATCCTCAGAACATAATGAAGAGCCCATTTTTCCCATACAGAGCAGGAATCCTATACACAGAGAAAGAAATTTAAAAATAATGTGGTCTTGAATCACTTGCACCAGTTCTCAGCGTGTTCGGTGGTGAAAAATGACGTTGGCTAGGGTTACTGAACCATCTTTCCTGAAACATACGCTACACAACCACTGCTGCCCAAATCAATTCATGTTCCCGCATTTCCTACCCCATTATGTTTCTCGCATTCTTCACCAAAAAATAAATCAACTTATAAAAATTTAAGTCGTCGTTCTTCTGTTAGTCATGTCAATTCGTTACACAAACATCTTCCACAGAACGACGTAGTTTATGGGTAGATATTTTACAAAATAATTAAAACCACTTTTCAAACGCTTCAACCAGACTTGCTGGTTTCATTGGCTTAGAGTGTACGGAACTCATGGATGCGACAGACTGTAATACACAGCTTAATTGCTATCCTGGCTTAATATGATAGCCAGTGGCCTAAATATGTGGTTCCACCAAGCTTCATATCAAAATATGTATATACTATGTCACTACAATCTCGTACCATATTGAAATATCCGCTTTTTTTAAGGTTTATATCTCAAGCCTAATATACAGTAGGAAAAGGCCGACTCTACGTTTTTTTCCCGACGCCATGCAAACTTCGGAATGCACTTGTAACCCTAAATTCTATTTCTCGCCTCATTAAACCTGTTTTCCACTTTAAGATATATCTCTGACACCCTACTGAGTTCGCATTTCTTGAACGTGGCCTGCTTACATAGAATGGCAGTTGAGTACGCAAACCGTTTCAATACATTTTACGACCCTGAATGTTTTTTCGAAACATCAGCATCATCATCACCATCATCACCAGCTTATCTACGCCCACTGGAGGGCAAAGGCCTCTCCCATTATTCTACAATTACCCCGGACCTGTGCCAACTGTGACCAATTTATCCCTTCACACTTCTTCATCTCATCTGCCCATCTAACTTTCTGCCGACCCCTGCAATACTTGCCTTTTCTAGGGATCCACTCTGTTACCCTTAATGACCAACGGTTATCTTTTCTTTGCATTAAATGCCTTGCCCACGTCCATTTCTTCTTTTAAATTTCTACTAGTATGTCCTTAACAAGCGTTTGTTATCTGACCCACTCCGTGTTTTCTTGTTCCTTAATGTTACACATATCATTTTCCACTTCTTTGCCCGCTGAGTCGTTCGCAATTTAAGTTGAACCGTCTCAGTTTAGGTTTCTCCCCGTAGATGAGTACCGGTAAGATGCAGCCCTCATACACTTTCTTCTTCAGGGACAATAGTAGGCTACTGTTCATGTGTGCCCACATCACCCCACCTCACACCCCACCTCATTCTGATCCTTCTCATTATCTCGGCCTCATGGTTGGGATCCCGGGTCACAACTGGGTCTAAGTAGATATATTCTTTTACCATTTCTACTACCTCGCCCCCTATCCCAAACTGCTGTGCTGTCCAAGGTTATTGATCATTACTTTAGTTTTCTGCACATTATTTTCAGGCCCACGTTTCTACTGTTCGCCAAGTGCGGAAAGGATGCTTTGCAATTCATCCCCCGAGTTACTTAGCAAGGCAACGTCATCAGCAAATCTGAGGTTGCTGAGGTATTCTCTATTAACCCTTACTCCCACCTGTTCCCAATCCAACGCTCTGAATACTTCTTGTAAACATGCTGTGAATAACATTGGAGAGACTGTGTCTCCTTGTCTGACGCCCTTCCGTGTAGGTATTTTACCGCTCTCCTTATGAAGGATAATGGTAGCTGGGGACCCATTGTAGATATTCTCTAGTATTTTTACATAATGCTTATCTACCCCCTGGTTCCGTAATGCCTGAATGACTGCTAGGGTTTCGGCCGACTCAAATGCTTTCTCATAATCTATGAAGGCTATATATAGGGGTTAAGTATACTCAGCGCACTTCTCTATTACCTGATTGATCGTGTGAATATGGTCCATTGTTGAATAACCTTTACGGAATCCTGCCTGTTCTTTAGGTTGACTGAAATCTCAGGTTGCAGAAATTCTGTTAGCGATTACCTTCTTAAGTACCTTTTAAACGACTGACAGTAAGCTGATCGGCCTGTAATTTTTAAAGTCCTTCATGTCACCTTTCTTATGAATTAGGTTGATGTTCGCGTTCTTCCAAGAATCCGGTACACTTGCGGTCATTAGGCATTGCGTATACAGGTTTGCCAGTGTTTAAAGTACAATTTCTTCGCCATCCTTCAAGAGGTCTGCTGTTATCTGATTCTCACCAGATGTTTTGGCCCCTTTCATTTCCTTCAATGCCGGGAAAATAGCGCCGCCGGTAGCGTAGTGGTCATCGCACCAGACAGGCATTCTGGAGGTCGTGGGTTCGGATCCCTCCAGACGGGCATTTTCTCTCCACTTTCTTACTTTCTTTCCAAATTCTTTAGCTGTTTCAATGACCAATCACATCCTCCCTTTTTCTTTTCGAGGTTTTCGTGACTGCCAACCCGTATTTCTGCAATTCTGTCTTATTTCAACGAGCCCATCATTTCGTATACCGATGTGATATATATATATATATATATATATATATATATATATATATATATATATATATATATATCTTGAAGCGATAGGGGCAAATATTCACAGGCTTATAGCTAGAGCACCCACAGGAAAAGTTATATAGGCTTCCTTGATTGATATGGAAGGATTTCAACACATATAATTACGCACCAAATGAAAAAGAGTAAAAAGGCTGGTGTACAACGGCACGTCAAGTTGCAAAACCCTTGTGTAACAGACGAACGCACACAACGCGAGCGAGCAAACCTTTTATAAGATATGCACTAATTGCTGTGCGCCGACAGATATGTTGTTTTGAGGTGTCCCATTGCTACATTGTTTTTTTTTTCTGTGTATTCTCCTGTGTATGCCCATTGTGTTTTTTTTTTCCAAACTATTTTGTGGCGAGTAGTGAAGTTAGGTCAGGTCGAAGTCCTTGTCCGCGCTGCGCTGATCCCCAGTAAATAAAAATGGACGAAATCACTAACACTACGTTTTATAAATGAGCCGTAGTGCCTACAAGAAGAAAATGGGTTATGTAGACCCGTATAAATCACCCGACGAAGCTTTCAGTAGGAGGATTAAGGTGTTTAGCTGCATATTTTAAAGAATAATTTACTAACTGAAACGCTCTTTGTGTAACAATCACACTAATTTAACCACTCTGGCAATCCTTTCAAAAACACTGTGTAAAATGTTTTGAATAGCAGCTTTCGAAACGAGAGGAGAAGACGCTATTTTTTTCTCGAAGTGGACTTACGCTCGTGGTCATGAGTCGGAATTCTCGACACAACACAATTTTCGTAGTCAGTGTAGATGACATCAGCATGAAGTGCCTGAGTTCGGTCTGAAAAAAAGAACACCACTTTCGTTACTGACGCATACATCCCGTAAACAACACAGAAAAACATCGTAAAATAACACTTTATAAACTTGTCAAACTTCGTGGATTTTTTGACAAATTGTCCAACATAATCTGTGAAATGTATTTTGTTCGGGTATGAGCCCGAGGATGCGGGTTCGACTACCGCCACAGTGGAAGGTTTATTGAGTGAGGCAAAACGCGGAAGCGCCCGTCGGCCGATATTTAATTGTACCATAAAGATCCCATAGTGGTCAAAATTAATCAGGAAAACTTCAGTACACTACGCCGAGTCTCAAAACCAAATGTAGATTATTTATGTCAGCAGCCGAAGTATGAAATTGGAAATTGTAAAATTTCCTACACTAGTATTAAGCCTACATCCCTGAGATCCTAAAACAATGTTTGTTTATCTATTTGAAGTAACTGTTGTTCTCAGTTTTGGTCCTGCAATGAAATGCGACGCGTGCGTGAGAGTGTCCTTTTAATAGAATACTCTATGAGCGGAATTTACAAAAAGTAGTGATTGACAAGAGGACAGGGAATGTTTACATTTAATTTTAAATGTCTTTAATAAGGCACGCGCATATTGTTTGGTCATGACACTTGCTGCCATGTCAGTACTAGCAGCGGCGTTCTTTTCTACCTGCCTAACCACAGTTTTAGGAGATTCTTTTTGAAATGAGTCAGATGCACCAAAACATATTTTGACAAAAAAGCGAAAGTTTGTTATCCGACGTAAACTCAACGCTATCACCGCTATTATGCCATATTGTTACAAGACACCTACACGGGCAATGCCCCTGAGGCCATGGATCCCGACACAAGATTTCGAGAACGACGTAGAAGTGGCTTGGTCCTAGCGGTCGCTATCTTATGGCAGCCATGTAAATACTTTCAATAGGTGGGTCATCACTCTTCGCCACAATTTATTTATTTATTTATTTATTTATTTATTTATTTATTTATTTATTTATTTATTATACCTCAAAGGCCCCGTTAAGGGCGTTACATGAGGGGGTAAACAAGTCACTGAAGGATGATTTGTGCGATGGCTTCTTTGAAATGAGTGATGCAGGAGTGGTGCACGGCGTCAGAAGGCAGATCATTCCAGTCCCTAGATGTTTGAAGAAAAAATGAAGAATGGTGTGCGGCAGTATGCGCACGAGCAGGATAAACAGCTTTCGAATGGCTTAGTCGACATGAAAGGCGATGAGCAGGAATCAAAGCCTGGTTTAGGTGTATGGAATGATAAAAGCGATGAAAAAGGCATAGTCTGTGAAATTTGCGCCGCGACACTAGGTCAGCAAGATTAGCTCGAGATTTGAGTTCGGTTACGCTGGTTAGATAGGAGTAATCTGAGTAAATAAATCTGGCTGCATGGTTCTGGATCGATTCAAGTGTGTTAGTAAGAGTGATTTGATGGGGATCCCAAACGGCACATGCGTATTCCAGTTTTGGGCGGACAAGTGTTAGATAAGTAAGAAGTTTAACGGAAGGCGGAGCGAGTCGCAAGTTTCTTCGAAGATAGCCAAGTACACGGTTAGCGTCATTGATAATATTCATGACATGGGATGACCAGGTGAGATTTGAAGTTATGGTAATGCCAAGGTATTTACATGAACTAACTGGTGTAATTTCAGAATTAAATATAGAGTATTTAGCGGGTAAGTAAGCCGGGCGACGGTGAATGGACAGGACACATGTTTTCTGAATATTAAGAGACATTAGCCACTTTTCGCACCATGACTGCACCAGAGAAAGATCTGATTGTAAGGTGGCGGAGTCGTTAGTACTGCGGATAGGACGGTAAATTACACAGTCGTCGGCGAAAAGGCAAGGCAATTCGAGCCATCTGTCCTGCCGCCACGTTACAATTTTGGGGGCATGTTCGGTGTCTATCATCCCCATTAGGGCAACAGCTTCACGCCATTTTGGTCTCGACGCGACCGTGGTTGGAAAGTTGGTCATGTCGGGCAGCCCCATACCGGCCAAAACAACAGCTTGAACACGTCCCCCGCCCCGGCCACGTCCCCTGACTGGTAATGCGGCAGGGCAATGTGATGTATATTTACAGTGATGAATTTCTGGACACCACGGATGACAATGACTCCTGCGGTGATACCTGGCAATGCAATACCGATGTCTTCTGCGGTGACAATATGATTTAAATGCCAGTTAGGGGACGTTTACGACCACACTAATTAAAATTATACGACGGATTCAGTCAATACAAGGATGATAACTTCGAAATCAATTTAAGCTCGTATTAAATTGAAGCACTCAATTTAATGCCGCATTCCTATAAAAATTGCCGTACATAACTTTTAAGATTGGTGCAACGTTTTTTTGGGAAGCAAATCAAAATAGGCAACGGGCCTTCAAGAACATTATAAATATATCGAACGAGCAGATGAGTCACCGGTGCAGCATAATCAGCTTTATTCGAAATGTTCGGCGGGGTCTCTTTTCTGGGAATGAATGGACACACTCCCGAAACGAGCAAGCTCGTCAGTGTCTTCCGTCGAATTACAACAACGCTTCATTGGAAAGGTGGCTGCATCTTCTTCGTATCGATGAAGTGGCTCGTACCCCAATAGGACGATTGGCCGGGGGTTTTATGCGGCGGCTACAGGCTAACTAATAAAATTGGAAAAAAATGAGGAGCAAAACAAAAATAGATTCCCTCCTTCCGACGTGGGAGACGGGACGAAATCCTTGTTTCAAAGCTCGCATTTTCACTTCATTGACTTCTTCTTCGGTTCTCTATGTCGCTACATCTGGGGACAGATCTTTAACCTATCGATACTGCCGTCGGCATCCACGATACGCTAGTTATGAAACAACAACTTGCAAAACCCCCTGGAAAATAGCGTGAACTCATGCCAAATGCCATCTATCGTTGACGCAATGGATTTGGTCATTTCACACCGAGGCGCAAGGCGATCAGTTATTTTCCGATGCAAAACGCGGTCTTTGTACCCGTTCACCGCGGGTTGTCGGACATGTTTTGTAGCAACCTTTTATGTGGGGAAACATTACGACTTTTTCTAGTCCTTACGCTTTTATGTAACTTTGTTCCTCTTCGTGGATTCACTAGTAACTACTCATTTTATGCCCATCCCCTGAAGGTCCCTAAATGATGAATTCATCCATCCAAAATACGTGAATGACACTTACTGTTGTTCACATAATACGTGCTGCGATGAGTGGAATTGCCAAATTCTACGTCGAAGTGAATGGTTTTCCTGCAAAAAAAAAATAGTATCGTCACTCACCCTCCGCATGTTCGCTTTTCAGGCATGCTTAGGCAGAACCATTAGCATACGGCACTACCAAATTATCTTCATAGAATGGGGATAAGAGGGCTGTTGTTTCTAACCGGTTTACTCCCACAAAATGTCAGGTGTAATGCGTGCTGTCACATAAGCCTTTTTTTTTGCGAAATTCCTTGCAAGTCTTCTACCGTACGACTGATGCCAAGTCAGTTGTTGTCGTTTCAGGATTTTTCTAAACCTTGTTTATATCTTCCAAGTATTTCAGATCCCGCAATGATTCATTCTTTTTATTAATATAAATCGTTATATGAGTCATCTTTTTACATTTCTTAACCACCTGAAATAACTGAGTTATTTTCAAGAGCTGACAATAAAAGCAGCATAAACGTAACATCCATTTTAAAGCAGTACCTAATTTGAACGAAAACGAAGCCAGAGGACAAAAAATGAGCGAAGCCGTAAAAACGATGCTAGCGTCTACAGTATATACACTTCTGATGATTTCAAAGCAACTCTTAAAACCGTACTTCGAATACCTCGTCCACATGAGCCTCGAGTCAAGGAGATTTGCAAACGTAAAATGATTGCAATATTCGTCATTTCGCCGAGTCAAAGTTCGGAGGACAGACTCAGGATAGTGCCATTGTCTTTTGGTACAACATGGTCAGGACAGACTGAGAATACAGCTATTAACCTTTGATTGTAACAAAGAGTTCATGACAGGAAAAGAGCTTCCTTGTAAGAGGTACTTTGTTAATACAGTTACCGTACTTGACAGTGGGGATCATAAAACACTTCGAACAGAGTTCACACATAAATCGTACCTTTTTGGTTAAAACGAGCATTGCACAAATTTCCTAACTTTAGTTCCAGAAAGTAAACGTTTGTAAGGTTGATTGATTGGTTGTCGTTTTTAAGTAGAAAGCTCCTACCCAAAGGGAGGTCGTCAATTGTACGGAGGAAATAGCTGACTGGCACGTCTTCGGGCGATTAGTCATTCGTACTATTACAAAAAATTCACCGATCTGAGTAGAAATGTTATTTGCGATGGCAGGTGTACACCGACGATTGGGGGCTACCATAAGAAAGCAACTTTTATTGATCAGCAGCTATCTCTCCGGGGTTTGCCACAACAGCGGTCCTTGGCATGCCTGTTTAGGATTCGAAATTTACAACTACGAAGTTATAAATCTCTCACGAATGGTTCTGAGGAGGGACGAATTGTACATAGCTGCGAGTTTCTTTGATGTGGTTTTCACCCACGAAGTACAGAAGTGCGAGTACATGTTGACACTTACACTACCGACTACCAGATGGCGGGTATCGAAGGGTGTAACAGATGACGAACGTAATATTGTGAAACCCGGGGGACATGGCCCAGGAGCTTCCAGTAAGCCCTTATCCCTCGATGAGTATATCTTTCCAGGAAGGGGTAATTTTTTTGTAAGAAGTAATGCAACAAGTTTGTAACATGTTTGTGATTTGTTTGTAATTGAAATTTAACGCTGCAGGCACTTCTTCAGGGACCATTACTAGACCCAACGTGTTTGTCATTTCGTTGTTTGCTGCTATACGATCTCACTTCAGGGCCAACCGCATTGTCATTTCCCACAAAAGCTGCATATGTCCCTGTTTATCCAGATAGCGTTAGTGAACGGAATATGCTGGAGGGTTTCATGCTATTGCTTGAGAGCCAGTGTGAAACGCTCTTTCGTTTTTTGTATATGGTAGGCATTTAAAAAGTAGTACTCTTACTGACCAACAAGGTGGCTTTTTAATAACTTGGAGTTGGATATACTTGTCATAAATAGTAAGTTCGCAGTGACATTTCCGCGTTTTATGAATTCGCTGTCAATACATGGAAGTTTACTGATCAAGTATGTTGAAGAAATGGGCTGTAACCCTTATTCTATAATAATTATAGGCAAAATACACGTCCCAATGACCAGCCGTTGAACTACGAAGGGTCAGAAACATGCGTGAAGAGGCAACGCAAAAAATAAATATCAACAACGCTAGCACAAACCCCTTGTTTTTATCTCTCTTCCCTATAAAACGCAAAGACCATGGAGCCTTTATTATCACCGACAATGGAATGTGGGTGAAACAAAGCACCATGCAGCCTGTTGTACTTAAAAGTGGGCTGTCCGAACACCACTTAATCCTACGCGAAGCGGCGGCTGAGAGCTGCACAATTGCGACTGAACACCTGAAACAGCCCTCTAGTAACAAGGGCTGCTTTTCCACAACATCACCCTCATAAGAAAAGTGTTACATCTTGAAACAAATTCCACATTATACTCAGTTCCAAGACAACTTTCCCCAAAAAACAACAATTGCTGCAGTGAACTTTGAATAGTCCCAACACCCATTTCGCCCCCCCCCCAAAAAAAATCTAAGCCCTCGAGAAAATAGAACTTGCACCACACGCAAAGCCAGTTCGTTCAACTCAGTGGAATTCAATATTGTCGCCATATTAGTGCGCCAAGAGCATCCAGTTGCGATTGCTGCCCACCTTGGTGCACTGCCTTGTCGTTTCAGGCGCCAAATGTAGCTGGCAGTTTTATTCGCAGCATTAAAACTGGTTCTCCGGCCGCTTAAGCACTTGAAGCTTGTGTGATTGCTTGACGTAGAGATGGCGACCACGCGCGGAAAAGCTTGAATAACCTGCAGAATCAAATCAAAGCAATGTGAGAAGTCGTCATATTACGGGTACAAAAGCCCTTCTCAAGACATCTGTGCAACACAGTCAAAGACAAAAGCGCGTCATTTGTTTTTTAATTTTTACTCATCGGTTTCTTTCATCAGTGCGTTACGAACAGGATTTTTAGTTCTTGTCTCAGATATTTCCATTTTGTTAAGTTTATGTTTGCTGAACACTTGCACTTGGCATGCGTTTTAACAAATATATGCTTTCCGAAACACAGGAAGAAAGGGAATATTATAAACAATAATAACTATAAACTGGGTGGCCGTAATATTTTCCTTTTGTTTCCAAAACTCAATGCGTACAGCCGTAGCGCCCTTCCGGTAACAATACTCGGGAACAAGTTAACGACAATAGCTCATGTACGGTATTACTTCGCCCAAGCAACGGACCCGGATGTCAATAGGCGCGTGCGTTTTGAACGGAGACTGCTATGAATGCGTGATGTCGTCTGCCTTTCTCACGTAGTTTGCTTGTCGTCGCTGCGGCAGTTTATAAACATATTAAGTCCGGAAAATAATGGAAACGGCTCGTGCCATTTTCAAATACTCCCAGTACCCACTATTTGCGCATCGCGGAGTAACATCCGCCGGCGGTGATCAGGCACAGCGGCAACTTCCATTGCCGTTCTTAAGTTGTAACCAAGTATAGACGAGCCTGAAGCGTTCTTAAAGGAACGCTGAAGGGGATTTGTCAAGCTCCCGGTTTTGCTTGCACTACGTAGACTGGCTCAAATTACCACACTTTTCATCGTTTATCCCGTTGATAAATCGGTAATTATTTTGTGAAGCAGCAAAGAAGAAAAACTACCATGCGTGGTCTGTAGCGGCCGCACCAACTAAAGGCTGTGAGGAAAGGAGGAGATACATCTTGATTGGGCGATGTCGAAGGTAAGCATTTAAACAAGTTTCGGTTTCGGTTCTGTAAAACAGAATGCTTTATATCCGACGGCTTCGTTGGATGGACATTCTCGATATCTCAGTAATTGTCGTACCGCGCTTATGCCATATTGTGAGCTGTAAAATGCCGAAGATGAGACTCCCAGGACGGCTTGAAATCATAGCAATCACTAGCCGAGACCTGCAGTTGGACGAACGCCCTCCGCGTCACCGCCGACGCTCAAATTTCACGCGCTTCTCCCGCATATTCGTAGCTTGCCTCACTCATGCCTGTATCATAAAAAGCGTTTTCGCACTAGGCCAAGGGTCTGCTGATTCTAGCCTATGCCCGCTGCCCGCAAGTGGCCGGTGTCTGTGGCAACAGCACGCGAACGAGAACTCGCAAGAACGTCAGTGTCAGTCTGCGCGCGTACAGAGAACTCGCTCGTGGAGCAGTGAACGTTACGGCCGAAAAATGGTGAACTTAGTTTAGAAAACATCGGCCGCAAACGAAAAAAGTAACTTACAAAAAAAGCATGTACCCCCGGAGATTCGAAATTGCGACTACCAAAACTATAACCCTAACGCTTCAGACCACTCGGCCACGAGCCAGCACTGCGAGATTGGATATACAAGGTATATAATGTACAGGCAGTTTACACTGTTATTTAGTTTTAGCATTTCAAGCATCTTAGGTGATTATTTGTTGTATAGCGCTTGTGCAGTAAGCGTCCCTCAGACTTCCACAATACCTCAGGTCTCGCGATTGCAATTCTTAGACGGAAAAGCGTTCGCAGATGCATTGTCGTGCTCTGACCGCTCTGCTTCAGCACCCAGCGCAAAAAAAGTGCTTCCTGCTCCCTAGTTGGTCGCTGTACGGTAAAGGTGAAATTGATTTTATTTCCTTAGTACCTATATTGACTTCGCTGACTCTTCTCCTGTCTTCAAGTTTCCTTAAAATTTCCTACTAGCGTACCAGTCAGCGAAGCGTCGCATATGCACTTGTGCAGCGCTTGTGTGGAGCGACCCCTACTCGAAGCTTGATACTGTGTACAAATTAAGAAAGTGAAGAAAGGCACATTTTTCAATTCACAAACGTGTTGTGGCTCAGTTTCAACTGCGACGACCCGTCGGCGGCCGGCTGACTAAAGGCTGGGCCGACTGACTCTGTGGGAAGGTCGGCGAGACATGCAGTAGCGCAGCCAATTGCCAGCTCATCTCCTCTTGACGTCATACGAAAACGCCATAGGAAATGGGCGAAAGTTTAGAGAGAAGGGCCGCATTTTCTAATAGATTTTTCCACTAAAAAACATTCTAGTAAACGCGCTTCGAGTGGTCGAAACATGGCCTCTGGACTCGGGACTACAATTTGCGCTAGAAATTCCGCAATATTTACAAAGCACTTCAGTGCCTTTAATTTATATGCGGCAGCAGAAAGAAGCTATATCAATGCAAAAAGGGTTAACGCCCTCCTGTGGCAATAAAAACCGTTAACTTGCTTTATATAAACCGTACAGGAAGATTTTCAATCCTCCTTAAAATAAATATATAAATAATTATTGCCGTGAAACTCACTACAGTACAAATCGATGCAGAATGAGGCAACTGTTATAGGTCAGCGAAGCTCAAAGCACCAGAAGGGCCACAGTCAAAGTGCACCACCTTTTTTTAGTGAATTAAAACAACCACAACTCCGGAAATGGCAATCTACCCGATGCATTTTGATAAAACATTCGGTGGGCTTTTATGCCAGACTCCTAATGTCAGGTGCACTGTACACCACACATTTCTTATGACATGTCTTTGAAGCGGGAGCTACATTCAAATAAGCTATGTGTGTTTTTCTTTGTGTGAATTTTTTTCCAGTCGGTTGGGACTTGTCGTTGCTGTTCAAATGCAACAATGCGCAGTTAGCCATTCTTCAAAATATCCGATGAACGCCGCAAACTGCTTTTCGACAGCTTATACCCTAGGGTTTTCTGTTTTTATCATTACCGAGCGAATTCTTCATTACCAGCTGATTTATTGCAAAATCCGTCACTTTTTTAGGTTATAATACTCACTTATATTTGAGCGGTCATCTTCATCATATTGACAAACAGAAATTTACGTAAATACTAGGAGTATCAAAACTATATTTGTCCAGACAGAGAACAGAAAAAAAACCGTAAACCAAAAAAGCTACGCACTGCATAATAAATATCGTTTTTTACTAGAATTGTGATCATTTTCACAATCAGAAAACGGAGTATCCCAAATTGCACTATCACGGTCCTATACCCCGCTTTCCGAATCCATTCATTGAACCGCAAATTTCTGATGCATCGTTTCGTGGCACTATCTGTTTCGATAATTTGTACTTCCGTCTTTCCGCAGGCATTTCAATTAATGCGCTAGCACTCTTGCGGCAGTCAGTTTTACCATTAGATGCCCTCCTGAACTGCCCTTCATCCTAATTTGTGCTATGACGTTTCACACTGAGGTTGTCATATAGTGTAAGAAGTACATTTCGAATCCTTAAGCACTACTGCTATCATTCTTCCTGGCATGGCTGCTTCGTTCATCATTGGATTTGTTCAAACATTTTGATGACTTTAAAAATTTCCAACTCTGACTTGAATAGAAGTGTCCAATGTCACTTTTCTATCATCTGCTTACAGAGCAAACCCACTAATTTTTGGTTGTCAGTGCTTGCTCAATGATTTCCTTTTCTCAATATTTGTAGCCTCAATCTGGTTTGCATTAGGCGATATGCTTATGTATTTGTCTTAATCCCAGACTTGCCGTATTTCATTGCCTGTACAGCCTGAACGCCTTTGTGCACCCCAGTGAAACAAAGTCTCAATTTCTTCGTAATCGATCGACCCCGAGTAAGTTCTGGAAGGAGAGTTCGTGCAGCACTGTTTGTAGCTCATCAACAGCATTGGGCAAGAGGCAAATTGTATGCGACTAAGGTATTACCAAGGCACTCTTATTCCGGCCTAAAATAGTTAGGAGTGCGGATACCCATTTAATGTTGCAATACATAATTTCGGAGAGATGATGTCTCCTTCCCCAGGAACATTGTGGCAAGGTAATGTCACTCTTCTCACACGGCATTATCATTCCCGTACACCTATTAAATACGTGGTACATTATTATTACCTAGCTCTACATGGTGTAATTACTGCGATGGTGTCCACTGAAACAAACGGTCTTGAAAATCATGTAAATTCCACGCATATCGGATCATTAGAATCCCTGTTTTCCCAGCACCCGCCTAATTGCGCTCAAGTTATTCAGTTGCGTATCGTTCTTTAAATCAAGCATTTGTTTTGGTGGTTTGAGATGTAGCAGCTTGCACCGACTTACAGTACTTCCTTAAAACAGGCTCCGTTACACCCTTACAAAGCTCGCACCCAGGACGGCGCGCTTTGGTTTCAAAGCAGTTAGGCGGGGGTCATAGAATGTGCATCCTATCTATTATATAAAAAATGGTGATCCGCCGGGCGTGGCCCGTAGCAGGCGATGTGCTGCAGTCATGGGTGATGCATGATTTGGAATCTCCATATTAACATGTGCGATATACCCCCCTTACATAGAGCGTGATTGAAAAGGCAAGTTGATGTATGCTTGGCATGATACTTCCCAGGGTAAGCCTGCGTCGCCACAGGAGCATTGAAATACCCCAGTGACATTATGGTGGCAAGACCTCACCATTGCCGGGCAAGCCACCAGGCAGATTTGAATACACGGGCGAGGCACAAAAAGATGTTTGTTCGGAATGGCTGAGTAAATAACCCACAGGAAGGGACACGAAAGACGGGATATGTTACACACATGTGATAAGGAGCAGTGCCTTCTACTTCTCAGCTAGAATGGCCCTAGCAGTGAAACCAGATCACCCAATTAGGAAAGACAAGCTTTGAGCAGATCTTAAGATTTTAGGACGAGTCCATAGAGTATTGGAGGCCGCCTAAACTTCTATATTGCCGCGAACCATACATTGGGTTTGTTTATTTGTGTTTTGCTTTTACCGCCCGGCTGGGCCGGTCTGTGTTATCTCTGCGCCAAGGGAAGCGCGTGTTCCATTTTTTCTTTCTGTGCCGCATGTGTTATCTGTTCTGATAGGGAGAGCATTCCGATCTAACGTGAACATCCCGGAATAATCTTCTTGCATCTACAATGTTATCGATGCGAATCGACGGTTCCAGAACCACGCGCGACGAAAGATAAAAAGCCTGCAGAGCAGACGCCGGGGCATTCGATTCGACGACACTCGCCGACGCAAGTCACTTTGTTGACCGCTGCTTCGCCGCCTCTGTATTCTTTTGAGTTGTTAGGGGAGCACAAGTTCGCTCCAATAAACGTGTTTTTCATTCAAGACAACTGCATCATCCTTGTCTTCGCGACATCAGGTGGAGGTGCGGGGTACTAAGCCTTTATGCCCTCTACGACATCTCGAAGCCGCCAAGCCAGTCCAACCAGAGAAAGCCCCCGACTGCAAGGATTGCTACCCGAGTTCGATCTTCTGCCAGAAGGGCCCGAGAGAAGGAACGCTGCAACCAACACCATGGTGCAAGAAACAACGTCGCCAATCATCCTGCAGCAGCCCCGAGAACCGCCATCGTTCCGGGGAGCCCCCGCTGAAGACCCCGAAGAATGGTTGGAGAAGTTGGAGCGCGTCCGCATCTTCAACAGGTGGGACGACGAAGAAACTTTCCGGCATGTCTTCTTTTACTTAGAAGATGCTGCTCGAACTTGGTTCGAGAACCATGAGAGCTCTTTGACCGACTGGACGCAATTCAAGAGGGAGTTTCTTAATACCTTCACTACCGTGGTGAGAAAAGAGCGAGCTGCGCTTTTGCTTGAAACTCGAACGCAGCACCCCAACGAAGGAGTCGTGATTTTCGTTGAGGAGATGAAGCGACTTTTTCGTCGTGCGGACCCTGAAATGACCGAGGAAAAGAAGCTCAGGTTTCTAATGCGAGGAGTGAAGCAAGAGCTTTTTGCTTGTCTAGTCCGTAACCCTCCGAAGACAGTGGCCGAATTCGCGTCTGAGGCGGCCGCGATGGAGAAGACGCTAGAAATTCGAACAAGGCAGTACGACCGCCCTGTCAACGCGCTGTTCTCGGAGACCATCGGTGCTGCAAATGGAAGCTCCGATACATTGGGAGAGACCATCCGAGCAGTGGTCAGGGAGGAGCTTCGGAAGCTTTTTCCAACGACGCCGCAACCTCAAGTGGCTTCCCTGACCGACGTAATCCGAGAAGAAGTCCAAAACGCACTGGGAATTTCTACGCCGTCGGAAGCACCCCGCGAACCACAAGCCATGACCTACTCCTCGGCTGTTCGTCAACCCCGCCCTGCTCCAACCTGTCGTCAAGAGGCCGAGCCATACCGCCGTCCAACGCCGCCCGCCCGACGCCCTGTAGACCAATACCAGACGCCAAGGAAGACCGACGTGTGGCGAACGCCCGATAATCGCCCGCTGTGCTACCACTGCGGAGAGGCCGACCACATCTACCGTCGCTGTCCCTACAAGAGGCTGGGTTTGCGAGGGTTCTCCGTCGACGCCCCACGCCCCCGATACGGCCAGCGCCCTGCTGAGATCGAAGAATACCTCTCCAACACCAATCGAGGTCCAGCCCACTTCAACCGCTCACCGTCGCCCTACCCGTCTCAGTCACCGAACCGCCGCAGCACTGCTGAGTTCTCACGTGGAAGGTCCCCCAGCCCACGCGGGGGAAACTAAAAGCAGCAACTTCGGGAGGTAAAGTTGCACAACGGCGGAAAAATGAAAACCCTCCAACGACGCAGCGACTCGCTGAAGACCATCATTCACGACATGCCCTCATCCTGACGACCCGACATAACCCTGACGAGACTCCTGAACACGACGACAGCTACACGGTGCGACGCGTACCCGACCTGACCAAGACGTCCGTTGAGAAGACGACGACAACGACGATGCACACTGCCCGACCGTCAACACGTACAAGCATAGATACGACGCCCCGACGAACCCGGAACTCGAGGAAGACTGCATCTGACGTCAAGGTGTCCATCGACGGCTTTGACGTAGTCGCCCTCGTAGACACGGGAGCTGACTATTCGGTAATGAGCGCACCATTTGCGTCTAAACTGAAGAAAGTTATGACCAGATGGGACGGTCCCCACATACGCACAGCAGGAGGCCACCTCGTGACGCCAAGTGGAACGTGCACATCGCGCGTCACCATAGACGGCACAACGTACCCTGCGGCGTTCGTCATTCTGCCTAACTGTTCCCGCGACGTAATTCTTGGAATGGACTTTTTGATGGACAACGGTGCAATAATCGATCTGCAGACCAAGTCAATAACTTTTTCCCCCAATCACTTCATGACGCCGGAACCGAACCCCGAACGACGGGCTGCTGTAAGGATTGCCGATGATCATGTCACCCTGCCACCCCGCGCAAGCTTGATGGTCGCAGTCTACTGTGAAGATGCTGCTCCTGACGTCGACGCTATCGTAGACATTGATCAAAGGGTGCTTCTCGACCGTGGTGTGTCGGTCGCAAGAGGCATTGCGCGCTTCAAGGAGCACCAATCCCACATTCTGGTTACTAATTTCACCGAGGAGTACCAGCATTTAAACAAGGGCGCGGCAATTGCATTCCTCGAAGAAGCGCAAGAAGCAAGTGACGTGATTGCGGTCGCCGACTTTGAACGCACACCCGTAGAAACCTTCAAGCTCCCGCAGCCCTTCGACGTGAATCCGGCGCTACCGCAAGAACAACGGTACAAATTATTGGCTTTGCTGCGTCGCTATAGCGAATGTTTTTCGTCGAGCGCAAAACTACGTCAGACCCCTCTAGCGAAGCACCGAATAATAACCGAAGATGGAGCCCGACCTACCCGACAGTCACCGTACCGCGTCTCTTCACACGAACGGGAAGCCATCCGGACTCAAGTCGACGACATGCTCATCGACGACATTATACAGCCATCGAAAAGCCCCTGGGCTGCGCCCGTCGTACTCGTAAAGAAAAAAGACGGCACATTAAGGTTTTGTGTTGACTACCGGCGGCTGAACAAAATCACGAAAAAGGACGTGTATCCCCTCCCCCGAATCGACGACGCCCTCGACCACCTCTGCCACGCGAAGTACTTCTCATCGATGGACCTGAAGACCGGCTACTGGCCAATTGAAGTGGACGAGAGAGACCGAGAGAAGACTGCATTTATAACCCCAGACGGCCTATACGAGTTCAAGGTGATGCCGTTTGGGCTGTGCACAGCACCAGCGACGTTTCAAAGAGTCATGGACACTGTGCTAGCTGGCCTTAAGTGGCACACCTGCCTCGTATATCTCGACGACGTAGTGGTATTCGCCCGGACTTTCGACGAACACCTTGCAAGGTTGGAGTCTGTACTCGAGGCCATTCGTACGTCGGGGTTGACGCTGAAGCCTGAAAAGTGCCGTTTCGCATACGGGGAACTCAAGTTCTTGGGCCACGTCGTCAACGCCGCGGGAGTCCTACCTGACCCGGCAAAAACTTCAGCCATTGCGAACTTCCCAAGGCCGAAAGACAAGAAGGGCGTGCGAAGATTTCTCGGGCTGTGCGCATACTACCGGCGCTTCGTCGCAAACTTCGCACGCATTGCAGAGCCACTCACGCGCTTGACGAAAGATAGCACCCCTTTCAGCTGGGAAAACGACCAAGAAAAAGCATTCTGCGAGCTGCAAAAACGCCTGCAAAATTCCGCCCGTGCTCGCTCATTTCGACGAAAATGCCGAAACGGAAATGCACACGGACGCCAGTGATATAGGCTTGGGTGCCGTCCTTGTCCAAAAGCAAAGCGGCTGCGAAAGGGTAATCGCCTATGCTAGCCGTGGTCTGTCGAAGGAGGAGAAAAACTATTCTGCCTCTGAGAAAGAGTGCCTGGCTATTATATGGGCGATTTCAAAATTTCGCCCATACGTGTATGGAAGGCCATTCAAGGTTGTAACAGACCACCATGCGCTGTGTTGGCTCGCCAATTTGAAGGACCCCTCCGGCAGTCTTGGGCGGTGGAGCTTGCGCCTGCAGGAGTTCGACGTTACAGTGGTTTATAAATCCGGCAGGAAACACTCCGACGCCGAGTGCGTGTCCCGCGCCCCCGTCGACCCACCACCACAAGACGCTGATGAAGACAGCGCGTTCTTCGGGATCGTGACGGAGAGCGACCTAGCCGCCCAGCAGCGTGCCGACCCCGGCTTACGCGTCATAATCGAGTACCTCGAGGGATGCAACGTTGCCGTTCCTAGGACCTTCAAACGCAGCTTACCAGCATTCAGCCTCAGAAACTCCGTCCTCGTGAAGAAGAATTTCAGCCCCGGAACAAGAGCAAATTACCTTCTCGTCATCCCCGCGGACCTTCGTGACGAAATTTTGGAAGCGTGCCACGACGACCCGTCTTCTGGACATCTTGGCACAGCCCGCACTATTGGAAAAATCAAGGCGAGGTACTACTGGCCCGCCCTTACCTCTGACGTCACCCACTACGTCCGGTGCTGCCGTGACTGCCAGCGACGAAAAACGCCGCCGACAAGACCCGCCGGACTTCTGCAACCGATCGCCGTCCCTTCGAGACCATTTCAACAGATTGGAATGGACCTTTTAGGCCCGTTCCCTACGTCACGATCACAGAACAAGTGGATTGTCGTAGCGACAGACTACATGACGCGCTACGCAGAGACCGCCGCTCTTCCGAGGGGGACTGCACAAGAAGTGGCAAAGTTCTTTATAAGCCAAGTTGTGCTGCGACATGGAGCCCCGGAAGTCCTAATCACCGACCGCGGAACGGCATTTACTGCGGAGCTGATGCAAGGAGTATTACGCTACAGCAACACGGATCACCGAAGAACGACGGCGTACCACCCCCAAACGAACGGACTAACAGAACGTCTGAACAAGACAATCGCAGATATGCTGTCAATGTACGTTGACGTTGAACATAAGACTTGGGACGAAGTGCTCCCGTATGTCACATTTGCGTACAACACGGCTATCCAGGAGACGACGCAGCTGACGCCGTTCGAGCTTGTCTACGGTAGAAGGCCGACTACGATGCTCGACGCCATGCTTCCGCATGTAGAAGACGACGACCTCAACGCCGACGTCCACGAATATCTTCAACGTGCGGAGGAGGCCCGCCAGCTCGCTCGAGTTCGTATAACGGACCAGCAGCTGGTGGATGCGGGCCGCTACAACCTCCGACGCCGAGACGCCGAGTACCAAACAGGGGATCGTGTGTGGGTTTGGACTCCCATCCGACGACGCGGACTCAGTGAGAAGCTCCTGCGACGGTATTTCGGACCCTACCAGATTCTACGACGTGTCGGCCAACTTACCTACGAGGTGATCCCCGATGGTGATTCCGGAACATCACGACGACGCACGCGGCCCGAAGTCGTCCACGTGGTTCGCTTAAAACCTTTCTACGGTCGATAACGAATTTTATTCTTATTTTTGGACTGTCGCTTATGTTAGCATCGGGTCGATGCACCCTTAGAGGGGGGGTAATGCCGCGAACCATACATTGGGTTTGTTTATTTGTGTTTTGCTTTTACCGCCCGGCTGCGCCGGTCTGTGTTATCTCTGCGCCAAGGGAAGCGCGTGTTCCATTCTTTCTTTCTGTGCCGCATGTGTTATCTGTTCTGATAGGGAGAGCATTCCGATCTAACGTGAACATCCCGGAATAATCTTCTTGCATCTACAATGTTCTCGATGCGAATCGACGGTTCCAGAACCACGCGCGCCGAAAGATAAAAAGCCTGCAGAGCAGACGCCGGGGCATTCGATTCGACGACACTCGCCGACGCAAGTCACTTTGTTGACCGCTGCTTCGCCGCCTCTGTATTCTTTTGAGTTGTTAGGGGAGCACAAGTTCGCTCCAATAAACGTGTTTTTCATTCAAGACAACTGCATCATCCTTGTCTTCGCGACATCTGAAGGAGGTGCGGGGTACTAAGCCTTTATGCCCTCTACGACATCCCGAAGCCGCCAAGCCAGTCCAACCAGAGAAAGCCCCCGACTGCAAGGATTGCTACCCGAGTTCGGTCTTCTGCCAGAAGGGCCCAAGAGAAGGAACGCTGCAACCAACACCATGGTGCAAGAAACAACGTCGCAAATTATCCTGCAGCAGCCCCGAGAACCGCCATCGTTTCGGGGAGCCCCCGCTGAAGACCCCGAAGAATTGTTGGAGAAGTTGGAGCGCGTCCGCATCTTCAACAGGTGGGACGACGAAGAAACTTTCCGGCGTGTCTTCTTTTACTTAGAAGATGCTGCTCGAACTTGGTTCGAGAACCATGAGAGCTCTTTGACCGACTGGACGCAATTCAAGAGGGAGTTCCTTAAGACCTTCACTACCGTGGTGAGAAAAGAGCAGTCTGAAGACTGCTCATATTGCAGATCGCAGATCTACGGTAATGTGGACGGCCACTCATTCTTTATTGTCTAAGCCTAAGTAATTGGCTATATAACTTTGTTACGACAAAGTAGAGAGGTATGGAGTCTCTGTAGCTAACAAATCTCAGCATGAATGCCCTCTTTGATTCAATAGCCGATAGCTCAATTCCAGCTTCATTCATAAGACGATGTACACGAATAACGATACGGATGTTTGTTACCTAGTAGAACTGCCATTTCCGCGTATAAAGGCATTTAAACCTTTTTTATGGTGTATAATGAACTTGCGTTGCTCCAAGCACTACAGAAAAAGATCTGGCAGCTTTCATTCGGCACTATACCGCCATTTGTTGGATCAGCCGATGTTCTTCCATTGTCTCCTGCTCCGTACACCCGCTTTTACCCTACTCTACCTCCAGCGCCACTATTATGGGCATCAACCGCCTCGTACCATCATCAGCAGCAGTTTGCCAACTTAATCATCAGCAGTGCCACGCGATAGAGGAGACTGAGCACAACCGTTCTCCGGTGCGTCTCCCTGCATTCGCTGCTACCACCACCGGCGGGGCTTATGTACAAGCACTAAATGTACTAATTACATTTATGTTATTTGTCGTCCCAAATACCATTTCCCTGGTGCTCTCATGTTTTGGTTATCAGCTGTTTTTGTTATTTGTGGCATTTTGTGTCAGTTTTAGCATTGTTCTACATTCGCCCTTGTGTGCTGCGAATTTGAGCCACTCAAGGTCGATCTGATATTTCCATAGAAGCTGTGGAAGATTTTTGCCCTCGTTGAAAGATGTTGATTTAAAGGTTACCACTACCGTCAGCTCCTCCCTCCTGTTTAGCGTTATCGCAATAAACATCGAAATTATAACAAATGCTGCCGATAGCTTTCTCACTACCTGCTATGTCTTCCTTGATGAATATTCCTATCCGAACCTAAGGAGTACGGCTCCTCGTAATTATCATCATAATCATTGTCACGATCAGAAGCAGCAGCCTGTTTAGATCCACTGCAGGACGAAGGCCTCTCCAATTGACCTCCTTCCGCTTCAGTCCTGCCCTTTCCCACACATTCTTCCCCTCCGACTTTTTTATTTGTTGTCGACTGAAATAATGGCTTTCCCCTTCTAGTCCCATAATCAGTTCGCCTTACTGCATGGTCAGCCCAAGTGTACTTCCTTTTTCTATTTAAACTATGGAATCTTCTATTCAAGTTTTCCTATGAGCAGGATGGTCGTTTCCGGTACCCAAGCATTACTCTTATTATTTTTTGCACCTCCGCCCGTAGGAACGGCCTACGTTTGCTGCGAAGTGCTAAGTAAGGCGCCAATTTATAGCTTGGTATGCATATCCCCCCTAAAACGCATTGCTTTTGTATGTACTCTTCTTTATCGTGATACGGGCAGCTTACTTTTTATGGCGTTTGAGTGCTTTCCAAGTGCACCACAACCGAATGCTATTGTTCGCGGGATTGATTTCTTGTATTTAGTGATTCCAGTGACCCCCCGTCAAAGATAATTACATACTACTACTTCAGTCGTTTTGTTACTTATGGTGAAGAGGAAGCATTCGGCATGTTTATCATTATTTAAAATTTATTTCCCTTTATCTTTGCCGTACTGTGAAGCTTTCTGCTGTAGTTCTTCAATCATTTTCTTCTTTTGTTCTGCAGATTCACTGAGCAAGACGAAGTCGTGTGCAAGCATCAATGTAGTGAAGTGAACCCCTTATTCTTAAACCTATTTTTTCCGAGTCAAGATTTCCTGATACCTCATCCAGGCATGCTGCGAACAATTTAGGCGAAGTGGTAACTTCGAGTCGTACTCCCTCTCAGATCACGAACTTCTAAATGTCCTTATGTCAGATTCTACTGCCAATAAAACCCCTCTATATGTCGTCTGGAGTCTTATGTAGGACTGCAATATTCTCTGGTCCCTTAGTGCTCCCAGAAGGGTTCGCGCGTCTGTTGATTCAAACGCTCTTTCATGGCCTATAAATGTAATGTAAATTATTGCAGTGTATTCTTTTCCAAGCACAGCATGTTGCTTGTGTTGTTGAAAGGCTAGGCGGCCGCTTATGCGGTCACTATTATGTTCTCAATAAAGCTTCTCCCACTACCGAATGTAGACTGATGGATAGGCAATTCTTGAGATCTTTGGTACCCCCTTCATATTCTTGGATAAGATCTATGTTGGCATTTTTCAAATTATCGGTAACTTTAAATTTCTTAAGCATTATAACAATAGTTCAGCAATCTTTCCTGTACATTACTTTTTTGCCGATTGTCTAACCACCTGTGTTTCTAGCACGTGCACTTAAAGAGCTGCTCTAGTAGCGCAGCTAAGCTGTTGGTAATAATAGATGGAACTAAAGGTTCCAAATTGAAATATTCCTGGCGGGATATCTGCGCCCAGAGAATCGAAATACCCCTCGTTCAACAAATTACTTCAAGAACTCCTGTTTTTGTGGTCAGCAGCTGCTCTTAATTGATGGGAGGGAGGTCAGTTTTCAGGAAAACTATGGGCAAATGCTGTCCCATGGGTTTAGAATCATGTTGCAGTACGGGAACACTGTTTATGCCACAGAGAACCTTCTTAGTATGGTTGCACTTATTTACTCTGAAGCGCACCTACCGCATTGTGCAGCGCCACGACGTGTAATTTTCTACTAGCAGTAGAAACTGGGGTAATGATGACGATTATACTGATGATGACGGTAATGTATTTTCCACTAGACCAGGCAGCTCACACAACCTGGGTGTCTGCTAACGACTCCCCAGCGCTGTCTCCGTACATACAGCATACACACAAGAATACGTCACTCTTTATGGAGCACTATTTGAGCTGTAGAGCCTAGCCAAATGCTCGGGAATCACCAGGCATTTTTTTTGCTTTGGTTATCTAACATCACGCGCTTATGCTGCATTATTTATCCAATAATAGGACCTTAAACGACTCCATATGTCATTGGCACCCTAAAGAGTTCCACATTATCCCGGGCCATCTCCCCTAACGTGAAACCGGGGAAGGTGCGGGTCGTGCAGCGTATAAGTGAATTCAACGATTGTAAAACTGTCTCTATCACACGGCGCGCACTGACTGGGCACAAGAAAAGCGCCTCTGGGGAAGCAATCGCGCGCTTGCTGGGGCGGGGGCGGCCTCTCTTGTGTCGAACCGGATTTCAACAATTAAATGAAAGACCGACTCACCGTAAATTATCTTTGTCTCACACGCCACAGCAAGCTAAGACGTATGCTGAGAAGTAGCACTGAGATTTGGCAAACGAGGCTCCCGGTGTGATTTTTTAGTACCCGTTTTTGCAAATGGAAATGAAACGCTCTATTGCGAGGGGTTGGGAAACAAGAATACCGGTTTGTTCTTTTTGTGCGCGTTACGTTCTAGCGCGAGGTGTGTTCTTTTTGTGCGCGTTACGTTGTAGCGCGAGGTGTTGGAAAATGAGTGTACCGGTGTTTTAATACTGTGCCTATATGAGAATACGACGACATGAGACGACAACGATATCAAACGCCGACTGCCTGAGCAGCTAAGGTGCTTCACCCCTAATAAGCTCGTAGTTTATGCCATTTATGTCATGTTCCTGTGGTGAATGGTAAAAGATAAAATATCGGGCCATCACCACTAATGGGAAAACTTGGGAGGGGTGAAGCATGCAGTGTATCATCATCATCATCATCATCACTACCATATCTACGCCCACTGCAGGGCAAAGGCCTCCCCCATTATTCTCCAATTGCCTCGGTCCTGTGCCAACTGTGACCAATTTATCCCCGCAAACTTCTTGATCTCATCTGCCCGTCTAACTTTCTGCCGCCCCCTGCAGCGCTTGCCTTCTGTAGGGATCCACTCTGTTACCCTTAATGACCAGCGGTTATCTTGTCTTCGCATTACATGCCCTGCCCACGTCCATTTCTTATTCTTAATTTCTACTAATATGTCTTTAACACCAGTTTGCTCCCTGACCCACTCCGCTCTCTTCTTGTCCCTTAATGTTACACCTATCATTTTCCGCTCCATTGCCCGCTGAGTCGTTCTCAATTTAAGGTGAACCCTCTTAGTAAGCCTCCAAGTTTCTGCCCCGTAGGTGAGTACCGGTAAGATGCAGCTGTCATACACTTTCTTCTTCAGCGAAAATGGTAGGCTGCTATTCATTATCTGAGAATATCTGCCATATGCACCCCACCCCATTCTGATCCTTCTAATTATCTCTGCCTCATGGTTGGGATCTGGGGTCACAACTTGGCCTAAGTATATATATTCGCTTACCACTTCCACTGCATCGCCATCTATCTCAAACTGTTGTGCTGTCCCCAGGTTATTGATCATTACTTTAGTTTTCTGCATAATAATTTTCAGGCCCACGGTTCTACTCTGTTCGCCCAGTGCGGAAAGCATGCTTTGCAATTCGTCCCCCGAGTTACTTAGCAAGGCCACGTCATCAGCAAATCTGAGGTTACTGAGGTATTCTCCATTAACCCTTACTCCCACCTGTTCCCAATCCAACGTTTTGAATACTTCTTGTAAGCATGCTGTGAATACTTCTTGTAAGCAGGCTGCATTCTTAGAGGGTGCTAAGAGTGCAGTGTATAAGTGTATCCAAAGACTCTAATATTTGTATTTCCACACAGCGCGCGCTGATATACGGGATATCCGAATTGCAAAGATAGCAAACAAATGAAATTTGAAATTTAGAGCTGCATATTTTAAAGTTAAAGAAAGTGCTGAAGGAAATAGAAGCAAGCGCTGTGTTCTTTAAGCACGTGTCACGTTCAACCACGAGGCGTTGGAAAAAGGAGGTTCCCTGTGTTTTAGTGCCGTGACTACATGAGAATACGACGACATGAGATGGACACGACATGAAACATCAAGCTTCTGAGCTCCTAAGCTGCTGCGCACGTAAAAGAACAATAAGCAAACATAAATGAACCTGCAGATAACATATTATCTGTCTTTCTCGATGCTGTAACAAAACAGTTTGCAACAAAACGGCACATTGCCGAAACAGAACACCCCCAGGGTAACGTCTAAACAAACCTGCATCATGGCGGCCGTCTTGAATGGGAGCAGTAGTCATTTACTTTTACCGAACCGAGCAAACCGTTTTCACTAAGTGGCTACCCAAGATCACCAACAAAAAACAATTGATTGATTTTGATTCTAGGGTCTAACGCGCTGACGCAACGGAGGCGATGAGGCGCGCCGTAGTGGATGGCTCCGTAATAATTTTGACCACCTGGGGATCTTCTACGCGCGCCAAAATCTCGTAAACACGGGTATTTTTGCTTTTCGCCTTCACCAGAAAATCGGCCGCTGCGGCCGTGAACCGAACCCACGTCCTCGTGCTGAGCAATCGTGGCTTGTCAATGAGCGGTATATGTTCCCGCTATTTGGCTAAGATTAAGACAGGCTTCTTTGCAGGACGGCTGTCATCGCTGGCGTCATTCCGAGTCGGATATGGGGCAGTGAGTCCAGATTTTACCCAACAAGAAAAAACCGCTGCTGCTCACTGACTCGCCAGAGTACCGTATTTTCTCCAGTGTAACTCTAGTTAATTTTTTTTATTTTTGCTACCTCTCGTTACAAGCCTCGCGTTAGAATTAAAATTCGTAATACAAAAGAATACTGAAACGTAATTTGCCTAAAAGGTGGAATGATACACTCTATGCTTATCAACGGCTACAGTTTTGGCTACTTCGATATATATGTTGGCCACATGTGGCAGAGACATTTTGATCCACTACAAGCCAGGACGGGCTCTCACCCTTTCCTTGTTTGCTTTTTTTGGGAGAGCTAGCGGTGGCGTTGACACCGTGCGCAGCGCTTTGCCTTTGATTTTGCGTCGTACTGCGTGTAGGCATCGGGGGTTTTCGTTGCCCTGATGTGTTTGGAATTCTCTTCGGTTCCCCTTGCGATGGTAATGTGTTGCGCTCAGTACGACGCCCGTTTCAAGAGACTTGATATTAAACGCTGAAGAAATCGGCAGTTCCGCTGCCGCACGAAGATTCGAAATATCGACCATCCATGAACGGCGACTCCAGTGGGAGCGCCTTTTCCCGTGCGAACCCGGTTGGAATATTTCAGTGGGTTTCGCTACGGCAGCCACGTCGATTCGAACAGTGCTGCTTATTTCCTCACGGAACACCGCAACAGCCTCATCGCAGTTAGCGTTACACTGATGTAGCTCAAAACAAGCGATTGGTCTCCTGCTTATTAAGTTCAAAGAGTCACAGGTGGGCGTCGATTCACAGTTTTGAAAGAAAAAATGAGCCTTTATATGGTTTCCCTTTCATCGCATGAGTACTTCGGAGGGTTTTTTTTTTATTTTTTAGTCACACAAAATGTTAACCTCGCGTTACTTTTTCGTTTTATTTTTTCTTTCTGGATACTATAAAACATCACTCATCGTGTTACACTTGTAGTCACGGTAAATTCGTGTAAATACGGTGCTATTACTATAGCCTCTAGTGTAGCTTGAAAATGACCGGAATCGGGAGCACTCTCACTTGATTTTAACCAGACCAACAAATTTTTTCGCTCACTGTTTAGTTACAGTACGGTTAACAATATTAGGTTCATCCGATCAACCATTCAAAGCTCACTCTATTATCCTGACGGTGTTTTACAAAGGAGGGTTTTTTCCGCTGTCAATCATGTCACCTTCGTTTCGTCGCTGCGCCTTTTTTGTTTGGTGCTGTTTTGTCGTGGTCCTGTTTTGTTGCAGTGACTTTGTGGAGGTGCTCTTTTTTCGCGTGCTAAATTTGTATGATGCTGTTAGCCGTCGCTTCATTTGTTTTGACTCCATACAATCTTAGATCACCATGATCAACAGCAACAAGAACACTGCATTACATAGGCCTCTCCGATCGACCTCCAAATGTTACTGGTCTGCACTGCTGGCGTTCATTCTTTGCCTCCGGATTTCTTTATTATTTCGCATCTAGACCGAGTTATTCACCTTCCCTTCTTCTAGATCTGTCTCTATGTATCCACTCTGTTACCCTGATGGTCCACCTATCATCATCCTCATCCTCATCATCATCATCATCACCAGCCTATCTACGCCCACTGCTGGGCAAAGGCCTCTCCCATTCATCTCGAATTACCCCGGTCCTGCGCTAACTACCAATTTATCCCAGAAAACTTCTTGATCCCATCTGCCCATCTAACTTTCTGCCGCCCCCTGCCCCGCTTGCCTTTTCTAGGGATCAACTCTGCTACCCTTAATGACAAACGGTTATCTCGCCTTCACATTACATGCCCTGCCCACGTCCATTTCTTCTTCATAATTTCTACTAATATGTCCTTAACACTCCTTTGTTCCACCTATATAGATGCCCAAATGTTTAAACCTGAGTTGATGAGATAATTGAGGTCGCATTTTTGTTTTCTGAATGTATGCTAGCCACTTTATGTTTAATAATCGAATACCAAGCCTTCTAGGTCCTTCTCAGTAAGGGGTATGGTTTATCTGCACATGATATCGCACACTTAAGGTAAATTTTTGAGACTGCATTTTGACCACGTGCTTTATTGTAAAGAAATGTTTTTATGACGGAAACGACATGCAGTAGTTATTTATAAATTCCTTCCGGGTGCATCGGTATTTTTAGTTTTTTTATGAAGCAAAATATCCAGAGAACGTATCGAATATGAATGCCCCTTTAGAAAAACAAAACCTAGCTCCGAATCTCCAGGCAAGTACCTTTGCCTACCATCTTGTTCTAGGCAAAAAAAAGATTGGTGTACTTTCGTGCGCTGTTGAAGATTAAGAGTTCAAAAGTTAAGTAGGAACATTATGCACAAATATTGGCTCTTTTTGTTTCGTTTTATACTTTTTGCTTTGCGAGTACACCACAAAGTCAGAGGTTTTCTGCTCACGCGTGGTAAAAGGTTTTTTAAATAAACACAGACAACACGCGACCACAAACGCGCAACCAACCAAATGTTTCACTCCGCATCACATCTTAATTGGATTAAGCGGTTTTGCAACAACCTACAGTAGGGTTTTGTTTTTCCAAATGTGTACACAGTAATAGAAGCAAGAATATATCTGAGAGTTGAGGCTCACCCTGTACCAATCGTCGACATCTGGAGGAGGTGGACTTTCTTTCTGATTTCTTGCTGCTGCTACAATCACCAGCAAAGCAAGCAATGCACCGAGCTTGAACGCCTCCATCTCGAATCTGCGCCGCTGTTCACGAACAAGTGGCGGTGAAACTGGGAGAAAAACTGGGATCAGTGGTGTCATTTTATAAAGTCCACCCGGCAGAGGAGGAAAATGCGATAAAGATGGGTCGACAAGAAAAGTGGCTTGGCGCGTTCACTTTTTTTATTTATCATAGTTTAAAATGGTGGTCATGCTTGTTTGAATTATTTAGTGATTTCTTTTGGCGCCCACACGTTTCACCTAAGCTCGCTCAAGTATAGGCGAATTACCGATACGTAATAAGAATGAAGAGCGAAATGCAACCATACATTTGAAATCATATCGTGCGCGGTCTCAAAAATAATGACGCTGAATGACCGCTAGTGAAAATGATTTCATTTTCAGTGTGGACACAATCATCACCGTTTCATACCATACAGAAACAAGCACAAAACTTGGAGCCTAACCTGTCCTTCCAGTCTTTCCGAAGGCCTATGTTTACGAGAAAAACCAGCTCTCCGAGCCTCTTACCTCCCCCAGACAAGCGGTCTCACATGGCTACGTTCGCAAGGCAATTCTAGCCGGCTGCCTAGTGTCCGGTTCATGTTATCGGCGGTGGTTCCCTAGCTTGCACACGGAGATTGTGGGGTAGCAGATTTCGGGGTCAAGCACGCGCGAACCCACACTGCTGAGGTAGCAGTCCTTTAATCATACGCTGAGTATCTCTGTTTTTCACCATCTCGGTGTCAAAAAGTCTTTGCAAGTGAGCTGGCGAGCTGGTTAATCAGCCTTTGCTGTTTAGTTGTAAGTTGCCGGAATGCATGGCGGCTGTAGGCTGCCGTCGCAGTGAACTTTTTGGCCACGCACAAAGTAGATCGAGGTTTGCTTTGGGCACAGCCTCTAAGACAACATTTTTAAATGTGATAAATATCAGTGTGTTTTTCTTGTTTTTTAGTTGTATTTCTACCCATAGATTTTTATTGTTCTCATTTTATATATTGACAATTTATCTAATCAGTCAGTATTTCAAATGAACAAGAAAGCCGCACTTACAACGAACCGCTCTTTGCACATATTCAACTAACGAGATCTGGACGCTTAAATACATGTTCTTTCAAAATGCAGGGAAAGAAATTTTGCTTTGTGGCAACGTACATCTCCAAAGTGGCATGCGGTGAAGGTATCCGCTTGTCCTACTTAGCGCACTTTTGTGCACTGCCCCGCAGCAATCCTCACTCTCCGTATTCCCTGATGTTTGTTGAAATTGAGTACATTCGACGCGCTGAGGTCCTATTCAGTAAGTTTTCTTCGACGACTTAGTCCTTAAAGGGGTCGTGAAGAGAAAATGCATATGTCTTTGCTTAATTTCGTCTGCTTGAGCGGCATTTTAAGAACATAAATCCCAAAAATTTTCAGAATTCATTTTTTCTGGAATTTAGGAGGCACCGTTGAAATTTTAGTTTTGAGGCGCATCGTAAGCGACTATGCGCGCACCATCGGTCGGAAGCGCAACTAGAATGACGTCACGTTAAGTACATTCGAGAGTTCAACATGGTTCAATGTTGTTTGTGTATAATGTTCTGCAAAGCTGCAAACCCGACATTTTAGAAATAATGCATCCTTTATTCGTTGCCAAAAAACAGTTTTCTAACCACGTGAGCGGTGTCGTGACCGCTTCAGCTGTCTGGCAACCATTGCAGCAAAACTCAGACCTACTGGGTGTTTGTACAGTTTCTAGCCAGTTTCCCTGCGGAATTTCACGTTCTTTTGCCCAATTCTCTTCGAGATGTTGCCTTTTTTGTCTGGAATGGCCCGAGACCTCTCAAGCAAAAAAAAAAAAAACAGTTCCCTCTTGAGATTCGAACTTGCGGCCTCCGGGCCAGCCCAACGTTACGGCCAGCCTGTGGGACACTTTATCCACTACACTATCGACTTCTTTTTTTTTCTTTATTGCCGGTCACTTATAAATAAACACTCACGGTACAGACAAGAAAAGGTACCGACAACAAAACCTGGTACAAAAGATACAATGCATAAGACGGCCAACCGTAACTCCGGCTTGGCCTTGTCCTTGTTTTCACAACTGCGTGTAGTAACAGTCGTACACAACCCTTACTTTCACATTTTCTTTGTGAGCCTGGTTTGGTCTTACACACCGTAAAAACTCTTTAGGTTAGCCCAACAGCGCTGCCGAACCTGTAGTTGGTAGTTAATATTTGTGGGCTTTATTTACGCTTAATGCACTCATAAGCGACAAAATCTCATCATCATATTCTTGTTTGGCGTACACTTCTTTCAGTTTGCTAGCATTTTCTGCAAAGTAAGAATCCACTGGCCTGGCATTCTCATCACTGTTTCTGACAGCCATTCTGCAACGCCATATAGCATGTAGGCCGAGGAGGAAGAACACATCGTATGGAGCCTCATCACATTCAACTTCAAGAAAACGTATGCCTTTCGGTGTCAGCGGGAGGTCCTTTTTTAGAGTCCTCTGGAGGACGTCCCAGAAGAAGACGGCGTCCCAGCAATCGACAAAAACATGTTCCACGCTTTCTGCCTTTTTGCACAGTCGACAATCTTTGCCCCAAGGCAAAAACAACCCCCTTTCGTCAAGCCACGTTAGGACTGGTAAGGTCTCAGTGTGCAATTTAAAAAGGAATGGTTTTACTCCTGCGGGTATGATCATTTTCTTAACGCGTTACAGCGCGTCATGCTTATGACCTCCGAGGTATTTCATTCTATACACTGGTTCGGGACACAGGAGTTCTACCACATCACAGGATAATCGTTTACGCGTAACGTTTGACAAGTACTCAATTGAAAATCGTTCGCATAAAAACCTGAAGGACATTACCACCTCACGGAAAAAAAACCACTCACTGCGTATCTCTTCATATCTGTCGTAGTTACTATAAAATGTGGCATCGCAGAACACAATCTGATCTGCATGTACGTTCGTAGAAATGGGTTTGTCTGTTCGTGCAAATATAAAAACCTCGCCACCATTTGTCTAACAAACAGGTTCCACAACCCCAGCCCGCCCAATTTTAACCTGCGAAACAAGTTGCTGCATTTCGCTCGCTCAAAGCATGATTGCCACACGAACATGGCAAGCAACCTATGAAACTTTTGGATGTTAGCCCGTGTACAATACAGCGCTTGCATGACATACCATAACTTTGCTATCAGAAACGTGTTGCAAATTGTCGCTCGGGCGAATATCGATGCATGCCGGCCGGTCCACACTTCCGCTTGCGCCTTCATTTCACGTGTTCTCCCTTGCCAATAAAGCGTGTTCTCGGGGTACCTATCGAGCGGTACTCCCAAATACTTAGTGGGCGTGGTTGTTCACTCGACCTCTTCGAACACGCTGGGCGTATTTTGCCATTCGCCGTGCCACGTCCCTATGCATTTATTCAAATTTACATTACTGCCTGTGGTTTCGCAAAATTTCTTCGTGACCGATAGCACATTACACACACTCTCCCGATCGGCACAAAATACGGCCACATCATCCGCGTACGACAAAACCTTCACCTCACATGCACCTAGTCGGAATCTACGTATTTGCTCGCTCTGAATAATTTTTGCACACAGTGGTTCTAGGTATAACGCGAACAACAGTGGGGAAATGGGACAACCCTGTCTGACTGACGACTTAACTTGTATTCGTTCTAATAACTCCTTATTAACTATGAGATTCGTTGTACAAGGCTTATACGCTACTCTGATTCCTTCTGTTATTACCGAGCCCAATTTCACGTGTTGCAAAAGAGTAAAAAGAATGTTGTGGTTAACTTTGTCAAACGCTTTTTCAATATCGATGTCTAACATTGCCACATTCCGATCGTCAGCATCGCAACACTCAAGAACGCTGCGGGCTGTGTGAATGTTTGTGTAAATACTTCTTCCTTTTATGCCACACGTTCGATGTGGGCCTACCAACTCTTGAACTACCGACTGCACTCGTTTTCCCAAAACTTTCATTAGCACCTTATAATCGATGTTCAGTAATGTTATGGGGCGATACCCCTTCACCTTTATCAGTTGTTCTAGCTCTTTGCTCTTTGGTATGAGGACCGTGTGCGCTTGATAAAAAGACAGTGGCAGAACGCCTTTCTGTAAACTGCCTTCAAAGACTACTTGCAGCAGCCCCGAAAGTTCGGTTTTGAACATTTTATACAAACGAGCGTTCAATCCGTCTGGTCCAAGCGATTTTCCGTCGTTTAGTTCGTCTATCGCTAGCTCAATCTCTGCCTGACTGATTTGTACTTCTAGTCTTTCCGTAGTGTCATTGTTCAGTTGAGGTAGAAACTTTAAGAATTCCGTCTCGAATCCACCCTTTGGCGGCTCTTTGTTCCCAAAAAGTTCCATGTAGTGTTCGGTGAATGCATTCATGATAGCCTTTGGTTCTTTCTTTATCGCACCGCGATATACTATTTGGCTTATCTCTTGCTTGCGTGCGTAACTCTTCTCATCTGCCAGTGCGCGTTTAGTGGGCTGCTCCCCCGCCAATAACTTTTCCCCTCTCACCCTTATTGCCGCTCCTTTGTACTTCTTGGCATCCTTGCCTTCTATTTCCATTTTGACACTTTTTATGTCCGAAGTGAAGCTTCCGGGCATCTTATTTTCTTCCTTGGTGAGCTGGGCTAACAGGTTTCGGAGCTCATTTTCCTCCTTTCTCTCTTCGCGGCAGACCTGACCAGAGCGTTCTACAGCTATCGTCTTGACTTTCTGCTTGAAACGTTCCTACGCTTCGAAACAATTTTCGCTGGCCTTGTCATAATTGTCACGCATCAAACATTCCCGAACTCTCTCTACAAATAAACCATCCTGAAGCAGTTTGACATTCAGTTTCCACAGCTCCCAATTAAAATTTGACTTTTGCATTCTCTCAGAACCCATCGACAACGTAACCAGACAATGGTCGCTGAATGACTGTGGTTCTACATCATAATTATGACATACTTGTACAAGCTCTGACGAGACGTATATGCGGTCCAGACGCCCATGGCTGGACCCCTGAAAGTGTGTGAAAGCCAGGGTCCCTGCACCACTCAGAATACTGTTTGCGTCGTGTAGGCTCTACACAGCGATCCGCGCCTCTAGGAACTGCGCACTTGCATCTGCTGGCGCGTTCGGATTGGCCCTGTCACAAGTACGATATACAAAATAAGGTCGCCCATAACTATAATGCTTCTTTCACATTCAAAAAACTTTCTCACTTTGCGGCACTTAGACTTTGTTGGGGCATACACACAAAGCGCTCTGAACTCTTTGTCTCCCAACAAAAAAATCACATACGACAAAGCGCCCAAAAAAACAAGACACTACATATTGAACTATCATGTGAACAGACTTGCGCAACAATAAACAACAGCCTGCGGAATTCCCTACCGCGTGACTCACGCACACTTCAAACCTATCACGAAAAATTTGCACCATGCTATCTTTCGCCCGTTCACTTTCAATTTTTGTTTCCTGCAGAGCTACCAAATCAAGATGTCTTTCGAGCAAGAGGCGTCACACTTGATATTGTCGACGCCTGTTGTCTAAACCTTTTACGTTGAGGGTGGCTACGCGTAATTTTGATCTGAACGTATTGGCGTCAAAAAGGAACAGCACCATTGGGTGAGGAGCATGGTACGCCGGTACCCCCCTCACTCATTCACGGTCGGCGGTTGCCCGCCGTCTCCATCCCCCATTTTCCATTCGCGCGGCGGGGAAGTTGATCGCTGGGAGACCCTGACGGCTTTCTTTTTTCTCCCCGTCACCACCATCCAGTCACTTTCCAACCGCCGCAGCCGCTGGCCCGCAGCGGCGTCGTCCCCAATGTCGCGGGGCCGTTTCCCGGCACCCTGTGTGGCGTCCATGGCCACCTCCTTACTGCTCTCCTCCTCCTCGCCGTCCTCGGACGCTGCCTGCTTTGCGTACTCCTCGCTCTCCTTGTGCCCCTCTTTCACTTGGGTTGTTCCGTCCTGCTCTTTCTTCCGTCTTCCCCGTCGGCTTGCTGAGCTGCCTCGGCTGGGGCGGCCATTTTGGGAGCCGGCTCGTTTTTCGTTGCCGGGGGGGGGCCCATCGCCGTCTCCGCCGCTGCCCGTGTTGATGGTTGACACCGGCGCCGCGGTTGCCGCTCGCTCCGCCTCCTCCAGGTCCATGAGCTCCTCGGCGACGTCGTTTACGCGACGGTTTCCCGTCACGTTCGCGTACCTCCTTACGCATGCCTGCCGCACGTGCCCGAAAGCACGGCACTTCGCGCACTGCGGCGTCGCACAGTCACGACGAATGTGACCCCGCATCCCGCAGCGCAGGCATATAGGGGCTCGTCCCGGAACCACGCACAACACGACCCCGTCCCCGTACTGAATGAGTTCCGGGAGAGAGTCGGGGACGACTCCCTCACGCAGGGTCATTCGGACCGTGCAGGTTGTTGAGTCCTACAACGAAAACCCGGGAACCCTCCACTCTTCTCTTCTGATTTCCTTAACCTTACCGAACTCCCACAATATTCTCTCCAACGGTTCGTTAGGGTCATCAAACGGCACCCAGTGCAATTTGATCGTGACGTCCTGTCTCGCCAGGTCGATGACGGCACTACACTATCCACTACACTATCGACGTGAGAAGCGCGCGCGGCGAAAAACTGCTGCATAAAACCCGCTTCAAAATTGTAACCCAGACGTCTGTCGTGTTTTCATAACTTCTGATCAACCCAGAGCTTTGATTGATTGTGGGGGTTTAACGCGCCGACGCAACGCAGGCGATGAGGCGCGCCGTAGTGGATGGCTCCGGATTATTTTTGACCACCTGGGGATCTTTAACGTGCGCCGAAATCTTGTACACACGGGCGTTTTTGCTTTTCGCCTCCATCAGAAAAGCGGCCGCCGCGGCCGGGAATCGAACCCGCGACCTCGTGCTCAGCAGCGCAACGCCTTAGCCACTGAGCCACCGCGGCGGGTAACCCAGAGCTTTAACCGCTAACTTACGGTTGAGCGCTTATGCAAAAAGCCAAAGCTGAGCGCATACAATAAACGACACAACTTTAACAGCATTGTTTATTGCAGGAACGGGAAAGCAATCGTCGAACTGCGTGATGTTGGGACTCGGCGACTCGGCCCTGTATCACTCCTTCTCGCTAGTTACTTTTTCCGCTTGATGAGTGAATGATGAGTGGGTTTTAAGTTCCGACTACTCGAAGTCCCTTCGATAAACGTGTTTGCGTAATAAACTCATTTTAAGCGTTCGGTCATTTATCTCGTCAGGTCAGAAGTTTCACTTCGGCGCAACTCACACTACAGGCTACGTGAGACAGACGTCGGCAAACTGTGCAAGAATATCGGCTAGCAGAACGAGAGTTTAGGCTCGTGCAAAACATCGCAAACAGTTTACGAATGCCCAGTTTCGATTAAACGTGGTTACTTCTGCCTGTGCCACTCGCCGGCGTTGCTTACTGGAAGTTCGACCATGTTGATCAGTCGTATCAGAGATCAGACATCTCCCGGTCAGTTGCATGGGGGGTTTCATCAAGGCGCCGATGTTGTAGCTTTATCTGACCCTTTGCAAGCCCGTTCTATGCCGACATATGTTGCAGACGAAGGAGAACTGTGATTGGCTGCTAACTGACTTACTGAAACGTCAATTTACGAGTTGAGGAGGAAAGACTTGGTGAAACCGTAACTGCATTTGTTTCCCTAATTGCCGATATCTGGCAACAAAACGGGTATGCATTGTTTGTTTATCAAGGTTCCACGGTGATAAGCGCGCACACAACACAGTTTTTTTGAAAATCTCTTCACGACCCCTTTAATAAACTTGCTCGCCTGTGAAGGGTGACGTGGTGGACATAATAATTACACATGGGATATATATTCACTAAAATGACACTCGACCTTCTATTATAAGGACGGTGTTCATTTGCTACGCCAAAACGTCTTTAGTGAAGATCCTCAACAACGACGAGTAGGGCCTTTAGGGCAAACATACGTCGAGACATACTTGCCCAAACGGAATGCTTTCGCTGTACATCGTTGCACAGCGCTGTAGAGATACACATCTGATTATCTGACTAAACCCAAATGTCACGTCCTACAGTTTGTTTGTATATCCCACAAACACATCCTTGGCGGGTAGGCACGAAAACCTCGACCTTGTCAAAGGTCGCAAAAAATCATGGCTGGCAGAGAATCCGCAGGGAGTTCAGAGAAACCCTGATCAGCTCATGTGCATGAATGTTTAAGTATTGAATAAGCTTGAATAAGAAAATGTGAATTCTAAACGCAAAATAATAATGAGTAGACCAAATACGTCTTCGCTGTAGCCTACTTGAACTCGTAAACGCCGTTGACCGTTGCTTAGGAAGGTGTCCCGCAGCCTAGTTAAAGCGAGATGAAGTCATTCGCAAACACACCGACATTACTCGAGAGGGTTAAGGTTTGAAGTATGGTCCCTAGACCATGTTTCGTCGAACCTGGGTGTTTTTACGCAAATTTATTTAGTAGAGAAATCAGTTGTAAATTCTTTTTCCCTTTTGCCATCGTTATTGCCTATTTGTAGACGGTCCTGTAACGCAGAGGGTTTTTTTCGATTAGCGATAGTGCGTCGTCTGCGGGGCGGCTCACCGAAATGGGACCTGATCTGTTGAACACGAAATGGAAACTGAGCGCCATGATAATCTGTTCTGTGAATAACATCGCCTTATTATATTAGTTAGTACACCATCCTACCCTCCTCAATTCGACGAAGTCAAAATTAGTCCAGAAAAATGCACATGCGATCAGCATACTGCGGTAGCACTTTTCGCTAACCTTGCTTTACTAAAGTGTTAACGGCAGGTACATATTTGACTGATGCATGAGGGGAAACACAAGGTCAAATAAAGGCATCAGAAGAGCCAGTGAAGTTCATCTGTACATAAAGATATTGTGACGGGGATGTTCGGGTATGTACTGAGCCGACGGGTATGCGTAAGTGTCTGTCTGATGAGAGCTCGAGAGGAAGTCGACGACGATCGCTATCGACTTGGTTCGTGCGTGAATCCGGACACTCTGCTCTGGCTTTCCCCTTGTAAATACCTTTGGTGAATACAATACCTTCCCCGTAACATTTTGGTGAAGGTGTTGGGTATTGTATTCACGACGTCATTTTACACCACGGCGCTCCACGTCAACTTCTCACCGACCGGGGACGATACTTTTTATCCAAAGTGGTCGCTGATCTCCTTCGTTTGAGTTCCACGACACACAAGCTCACCACTTCTTACCATCCCCAAATCAATGGACTTACGGAACGTTTTAACCGCACCCTTACGGACATGCTGTCTATGTATGTCTCCGTGGATCACAAAGATTGGGACTTCACGTTGCCGTATGTGACTTTTGCGTATAACTCCTCGCGCCACGATACGGCTGGTTTTTCACCCTTTTATCTCCTCTATGGACGTGAGCCCACTTTGCCGCTTGACACCTTGATGCCCTCATCGATCACTCCACCGACCGAGTATGCAGTCGAAGCTATTTCTCGAGCAACTCTAGCCCGTGAGGTCGCCCGCGCCCGCCTTTCGGCCTCGCAGGTGTCGCAGAAAACACGTTATGACCTTAAGCACCGTAACGTCTATTATCCTCGTGGAACGCTCGTATTGTTATGGTCGCCTTCTCGCCGCGTGGGCCTCTCTGAAAAGCTTCTTTCGCCATATCATGGCCCTTACAAGGTCCTCCGGCAGGTCACCGATGTGACGTATGAGATCAGTCCTGTTGCAGCGTCCACATCGTCTTCCACGCCGAAGACCGACATTGTGCATGTACTGCGGCTGAAGCCCTGCAATTCTCCCAGCTTGGACGCAACACCTTAGTCAGCACCGAGTCGGTGCTTTCCCGGCCAGGGGGCTATGTGACGGGGATGTTCGGCTATGTACTGAGCCGACGGGTATGCGTCAGTGTCTGCCTGATGAGAGCTCAGCAGCTAGAAGAGGTAGTCGACGACGATCGCTCCCGACTTTGTTCGTGCGTGAATCTGGACACTCTGCTCTCGCTTTCCCTTGTAAATACCTTTGGTGAATACAATACCTTCCCCGTAAGAATATTAATATGAACCAGAACGTTTGTCATATAGCACCAGAGCAAGGTACAAGCCGCACATTTCGCGCAAGTGAACCAGCGTTCTCCAATACGACCACGCATTTGCGATCGCTGCACCTGCCTCAAGGAACGCAGCCGCGGGCGATTTCTTATTTGTCGTGCAAAAGGTAACTTTACTGCAGAAACTTTCTTAAAGACATACTCAGCTAAGTAGTACTATTGCTGCAATCTAAAATGTGAACAGTTCGTGCAAGGTTAGGGGGTAGCCCTATAAGCCTCGCACACATTCCATTTCCCACGGCGAAAAGCCCTATTTGTAGGTGAGAGGTCTAAAGCAGTACAGAGGGAGAGAGCATCTGACTATCCGGGTTCGAATTACTTCGGGCTACTTTCATTTTACTTCTTTTATTTCTTTATATAGTTAAAATTATCGGTACCATTTGCGCCATGTATTGAAACGCAAGCTTCTTGATAGCCCAAGCGAGTCGCCAGTGTGCACACCTGTAAACTGTAACATGGCCACACAGAGCTCACAGACACAGCGCCGTAACACACCATTACCGGTCAGGTGCGAACCCCCTCCTACGACACAAGGCCGAGCAAGGCGAGCTTCAAATGTGCGAGCAAAGCGCCTCGAAGCCAAGCGTCTTTGAAGTAGCTGAGGACTTTCAGCTGCAACTTACGCCTCGGTTCCTCACTTGGTAGTGGAGGGTGTTCTGCGTAGATATTTGTTCAAATTAGGTGGGGCTGGCAGCCTTACCTCAATCATTCGGCAGCCGACACCTTCACAGGAGTAGGGTATGCCAATTCCAAAGGTTACAAGAGTTCACGAGCATGTCCATTGTCGGGAGTCTAGAATGTTGTTGCAAGGCAGGGAAACGTGAACTGCTGTGGACACCTAAGTAAAAAAAAACAGAAAACTACAATTTGGTATACATTCGTGTTGCAAATATCACGAATGCTCCTCCATAAGGAAAAAAAAGCATTTACAGAATCACAGGCACGTATGCACATTAATGATTTAAATATCGGATAATCGCATTGAAAAATGCTGCACGTAGAGGTTTGTCACTCCTGTACCTTTTGCAGCCACCGCAGACGGCGGATTCTATTCTTTCTTGCTATAACCACAAATCAATACTTTTTATGACCCGCTTAAGCAATAAAAAGTATGTTTATTTGAGCCGGTGTGGGTATACAGACATGAGCAGAAGTTTCAAAAATTGTTTTCTGCTTCCCCTTAGAAAAACTACACTCTTGGAACAATGAGCAACCCTTTAAAGCGGCATTCACACGACGGACGAGGAGGCCCGCGGAGGTCGACGGATATGCGACACCGACACAGCGTCACCCGATGGTCTAGCTTGGCGGCGTATACAGACGTGCGGAGCAACTACAATACTACAGCGCGCAGGAAGCCGGGCTGATCTTGAGAGGTACGTATTGAAATGGCCTAGGAAATACAGTCCACCCTTGCTAATCGCGCTTCGGCAATGGGCGAGCGCGTGACTGCAGAGATTCCAGTTGCGGCGCCCTACTTTCGGCGGGGGCGCCCCACATCGGTGACGGCTCACCCGGCTCCCGTTTAGGAGTGCCTTCGGAGTTGCTGGGATCATCGCGCGTGAAAGCGGCTTCAAAAGCTTTTGTATCGCGTAAATGGGAAGTGTATACTAGTACCACTCACTGGAAAGCTGACTCTGACATTTCTAAAAAAGTGACCTCATGGAAGGCCGCCAGTAAATGGTAATCGTGGTTTTAAACTACTGCGAGGACGCCGTTTCAGCCGCCGTTCAGCGGCCACGTGGTGCTTGACAAAACGGCTGTGCAGCCTGCTGCAGTGCTAATTACGTTTAAAAATTTGTTTAGGTGTATGCTGTGAACTGATAGTATTAATGCTGGCCTCGTTTATTCTGAATTATTTGAAGCTATACTAAGCTCATTTAAAAACAAACGTATTCTATCATAACCAAGCTTGAGCCCAGGGGCTCAAGCTATCTCGCCGTGCAAGTAAATATGGCTTAAAAATCCAAATATTATTGCTGAATATTTGTCTCTACAAAAAAACCGTGCCTGGTAGCGCGACCTTCCCGACAGGATGGAAAACCAGAGCGGGATGAAAAACCAAGCAATATGTTTTGTTTCAAGGGACGACTAGAGGCTTGCGTGGTTCGACGTCGAAATTGAACTAATGAAAAACAAAAACCAAAGCTCGGACAGAGTGTCCCACCAAAAAGACCCAAGACACAATCATCACGCCAACAGAGACGACGGTCAGAATAGTATACATACATTCTCGGTAAAGTCAGTCGAGTATAAAATTTGGACAAAGTATTCCATTTGCTTACGTAGTGCAGTTTTGTGCAAGGTTAAGGGGTAGCGTAAACCTAGTGTACCTCCCGTTTCCCACGCCAAAAAGCCCAATCTGTAGGTTAGAGGCGTAAAGCAGTAGAAAGGGGCAGGGGGCGGGGGCGTCGGACTTTCCGGGTTCGAATTACCTCGACCTACTTTGATTGTATTTGTTTTTTTGTTCTTTTATGTGACTTTAATTCCCTTTAAAATTTTCGCCATTTTGTGCGACGCAAGCTTCTTAGGAGCCCGAGCGAGTCGCCAGTGTGCGCACCGGTAATCTGTGACATGGCCACACAGAGCTCACAGACACAGCGCCGTAACACCCCAATGTCGGTCTGATGTGAACGGCCCTCTCTACGACACAACACGGAGTAAGGCGAGCTCCAAATGTGCGCGCAAAGCGCCTCGCAGTCAAACGTCTTTGAAGTAGCTGAACACGTTAAGGTGCTGCTTACGCCTCGGCTCCTTACTTTTCAGTTGATGGTTTTATTTTTAACCGGCGTAGATATTTGTTCAACGTAGGTGAGGCCTGACCTCACCCATTCTTCAGCCGACAACATCGCAGAAGCAGGGTATGCCAATTCCAAATGTTTCATGAATGCACAGCCACGCACAACGTCGGGAGCCTAGAGTGTTGCTGCAAGGCAGCAAAATGTACACTGCTGGGGACAGCTCCGCAAAAAAAGTGCCGAAAACTGCATTACGGTATGCTTGCTTGTTGCAAATATCCCGAATGCTCCTCCTTAAGGATGACAGAGAGAGAGAGAGAGAGAGAGAGAGAGAGAGAGAGAGAGAGAAATAAATAAACGTTTATTGCACACAAAAAATGAAGCGAAGGATGATTTTCGATGCTCTGACGTTGATAAAAAACATTCACAGTACCACGAGTACGTATGAACATCAATTATTTGAATATCGGCTAATCACATTGAGAACCGCTGCGAGTAGTTTTATGTCACCGCTGTGTCTTTTGCAGCCACCGCAGTCTGCTGGTGCATTGTTTCTTCCTATAAAAACAAACAAATACTTTTGATGACCAAGTTAACAATGAAAAGTATTATGTTTATTTGAGCCGGTTTAGGTATAAAGACAATAACAGAAGTTATACAAAAATATTTTCCCTGTCCCCTTAGAAAAAACTGCACCCTTGGATCAATAAACAAGCCCCTAAAGCAGCATTCACACCACGGACGAGGATGCCCGCGGAGGTGGACGAATATGTGACGTCAGCACAGCGTCATCACATGGTCCAGCTTGGCGGCGCATCCACACGTGCAGAGCGACTAGCAGACGACAAGGCGGAGGAATGTGGTCGGATCTCGAGAGGCATGCACCGAGGCACCCTAGCTCTCGATCGCCTATAGCGTCCGCAAACGCAAAGGCATGCTTCTCCGGCACCCGCCGTTGTCACTTGGTTGTCCGCGACCGAAATTGACACCTCGCACACGGTGCAACCGAAAACCGCGTGACCGCAGGGCCAAAAACACGCTCCATTCCCCGCGACGAGCCGCCGCAGGCGAGTTAAAACGTCCGCAGGCATTTTCTTTCCTCGATTATCCGCCGGCCTTCCCAGCCGAAGGGGAGAGCCTAAAACTGCTCACGTCAGCGGGCTTCGCGGGCCACAAAGACGGCATTGTCCTTTGGGTAAATTCCGCCTAATAAGACCTCAATGATGCTCTGCCGGTTTATCATGCCCTTTCCTTGTTTCCACTCTCTGTTTGGCGCAAGAAGCAACTGTGTTTAGGTGTATTGTTCTCGTTGCTCGGCGCTGGCGTCGTTAGCGAATTCGTTCTCGTATCTGTCACTGCTAGACGATGCTGTTAAATTGCACGTAACATAAGGCTTCCCACTGAGGAATCCATTGTCTCCATGCTTGCCCTGATGGTGGGACGTGCAGGATTGTACACTTCGCATGGCGCATCCTATTTCTTGTTGGAACAAAGCCCGAATGATGGTGACACTTCTGCTGGATGCCTCTTCGCCTGGTTGATGTCACAGGGCTACCGCACTGCTTTGTAAAACTCGAAACAGCGTTGCCAAAATTTCCCCGAACGATGCCCACACCAGCGCTATCTTTCCTGGTTTTCTGGTGCAAAAGTGTGGTTACTTTGGCGGTGACTAAAAGCTGGGCAGAAAATTGTCATTGCTTCTGTATAATTCAATGATGCCTTAGCTGCCTGGCGGCTAAAAACTTTAAAGAACCCTTGGGTCGAATCATCCTGACCGAAGTCGTGATAAGGCAGCATGGACCTCAGCATGGTTGCTTTCTTGAGGCGATGGAGTCACAAATTCGGCCATGTGCTTTTCGAAAGCGAAGCTTTACTAACCTTATCGAGCCGAGTTTAGCCGTCACCAGGAATTTGATCTTCATTAGACCGTAGCGACGCCGTAGCGTTCGAAACACATCACGCGACTCACCGTGCCGAGCTTGCCGCCCCAGTATACGCTAGCCACCGCCGCCGCCGCCGCCGCCTCTGGCTGCTTGGCGCATGCGTGGCTTGGGAGAGCAGGGGGCTCTGAGCCTTTGTAGGCAAGCTCCGTCTTACAACCCCACGGATATCGGCCAGTGAGCTGCTTCCATAGACAGCATCCCGAATTGCAAGCGTGCGAAGCTACGTCAGAGACAGAAGAATAGCGATCCATTGGGCTCGCAAAACGCCGGAAGCGGGACCACAACAAAAAGTACATCGTCATCCCAGGCTTAATGATGAGTGCATACCTAAGTATACCAATAAAGCTAAACCAATCGTTATCAAAGTGAACAAAAGATTTAACCAGGCTAAACCGACCTTTCACTTTGCATATGCAAAGTAAGCTGGAGCTGAGCCAAGACGTCTTGCTAGTCACGCTATATGGAAGAAAAACGTCACGTAGGAATCCACTTCACCACACCTCTAATCGGGGACACCAACGTATTTTGCGTGTAGGCAAGCTAAGGAATGCATCTAGGTGGACTCCGGAAACCACCTCCATCATAAAGTCGCGTTTAGAATCATGGTGATGGCCGCCACCACAACCTATGCTGGGGCCAACCCCTCCTCCAACCACACTTTGTGCACACTCAACGCCTTTTTCAATGCACCGAGTTCCATAGCGCGTGCATGTGTCAAGTCTCGATGCCGTTTATTGCAGGAACCAGGAAGAGTTCAGCCGCTGTCTGTGGCGACACGACACACTTGCAATTAACCTATAGGTAAGAAGCGGCTTTCTGTCGTAGTCGTAGTTGGCTTTCGGCCTCTGTGGAGGCAATTCGGCCTCTGTGGAGGCAAAGCGGCGAAGAGGACGTAGATTCAGGCTACACACTCTAGCGCATCAATATTTATCCATTATTGTTTAGTATTTGATGTGGGTTCAGGCTGCTGTCATACGGCGCTAACTTTTTCTACCTATAGAGAATTCATTTAGTCTTTTCTCACAACCTTTTGTCATTATCATAGTCGTGCTTGCGCGTTATGGCATCAGATACGATGACGATGTGTCAAAATGATATCGCGGGCGACAGTGAACGTGTTTGTGTCGCCTAAGTATGCGTCCTGTTTTTGGGAAGCGATGGGACCGATTCAAACATGCACCGAGCGGACCCACCGCTACCTACATTCTAGGGGAGATGTCGCAGCTGCATCGAGAGTGAGCCTGCAACAAGCAGTGAAAGTCAGTTCAATGTCTATGTTATAGGCTTTGCCCCGACTTTTAAAAAAGACTCGTCAATGAATCGAGCCAAAAATGAGGTTTTCTTGTAAATCTGCTTCTATCAATAGGGATCCTCTGCACCTTTTTGTGATCCACGTCTAGGTACACTCTCTGTGTCAGCGACTCTTGCAGGTTTTCGGATGGAAGCGACTGCCTTTCAGAGGAAAGCGTTAGTAAAGTTTGTTCGCCTAGAAAAGTCCGCGTTAACTGCGGTTCCCTTCCCGCTGTACGAATTTTCCGACGGCGATACAGAAGAACGATGTTGTCATTGAAACCGCTGGTCCCGTCAAGTTACTACAAATACAGCGCTCAGTACGGGACACAAAGAAAGAGGCAACAAACACACGGGGCAACGTGTTTGTTACCTCTTTCTTTGCGTCCCGTCTTGAGCGCTGTTTTTTCATAAAGTATGAACCAACCAGCGCAAACACTTCCATTGGTCGCGTTCAGCGCAGTGTACCTGGAAGTGCTTTCTACTCTGCTCGTGCTGTGAAATGATCGGTACGACAAAACAGCACTTAGTCAGGGGGCCAGGAATAAGACTTCAGCCTGCTACATTTATTCAAATTGCGGAAGTATCATCCACACTTCGCAGCCGTGGACAGGTCACGCTCAGAGGAGGCGAAACCAAGGCCTCTCATGATACTAAGGCCGCAAATGCTTAGCTCCTGAAATATTGCTTCCTGAGGGGATGATAGGTTTGCTACACACAGGCGGCTTTGCCGCAGGTTCTCCGTCTTTTATCAAGATTACCTCGTCGTTGACAATTTTAATATCGCCTTCTTAGTCAGGCACAAAAAGAAAACGTTGTTCAGTATATTCTGTGGCAGCTTTACACTCGGGTTTTACCCCATTTTGCCGCCGTTGCTATTTCTGCTTAGCTGCAGTGGTACGAGAAAATGTGTAAAAGGTTCCACCGTTTTTCGATATTTTACTGGCAAAACGTGAACGTAGCTGTTTTGAACAATGATTGAACAAGCCGTGTTATCTGTTAACGCAAGCCGTGGTTTAGGCAAAAATATTTAATACAACGTCGAAATATATAGGCGCATGCATGACTACACTTTTAAAATCGCAGGAACTTAGCTTTAACATGTTGGCTCACGGTTTCCCACTGCAGCGCTATCCTATCCTGCCTACAGAGGACTTCTTTATTTTTTTTCATTAGCGGAGCATTGGGAGACCGCGCTGCTCAGTTCTGACCCACTCGTACAACTCCAACCTGTCCGGACGGCTGAAGGCACCACCAGTTTCCAAAGAAGCCAGCCGGCGCCTAAATGGGTAGAAGTTCTGCTAGTACAAATACACATTTCAAAAGAATGCCCTGCTCGCGTGTGGTGACATCAGCGGCGATGGCTATGAGCCATAGTCGAAAGCGGGGTTTCACGCATCAATGCCGGAACAAAACCTGGTTTGTTTCATCCGCACACGTTTAATTTATTTTCTCACGACTTTAAATATTCCCTCCACTCACGGATCGAACCCTAGGCCCTACTTAGCCGCAGTTCCATCACCAAATATTGTTTCCATAACACAGTACGTATTTTCGATCGCATTCTAATTTCAGGTAAGACGTAAGTTGTTTCCCTACATTGTTAGGCTCATTCGAAGCAGTTCACGACTCTAGCAAAGCGACAACGCCAAGTTTACTAGTGTTGCCCCCCCCCCCCCCTTAACTACCGATCTTCCAATGCTGACCTTACGATTCTAGTCATTACTGTCGGTCTTCTTGCGGTGACTCACCAGGTTGACCACATTTTCGTATCCTGATATTCTCAGCAGTGTGTTTAGGGAAGCAGAAACTTGATTTGTTACGAACTCATAAAGCCGCAGGATTGGTTTTCGATCTTCTCCTGCATGGCGCCCCTATCAGCAGCCGATATCCACCGTTCATGAGAAGAACTGCGGCCACGCCCTACCTCCAAAATACTTGCGGAATAACATAATCTTGCACCAAACCACAGTATAGATTGGCCAATACCTGCAGAATACAAGCAACATCGTAAAAACACTAAGCAAGCGATTTTTCCGACCTGGAGGGGACGAAAAATAGTCCCAATAAAATATCAGTTTGAAAAATCCCCGAGTCGCGAGAACGAACTATGTTTCATTAAACTACATCTGAACAAGTCGCGAATGGTCCCTTGCCCTAAATCCCTACACTTATGACCCGCTCCAGGCTTTTTAAATTGCTTCTGCCGCAGACTACAGGAAAAGTTACGGCACCCCAGATCAAAGTTTGTTACCGTGGGTAGAGGGCGGGAGGGGGGGAGAGAGGTTAAGTCAATCCTTATCCAATCCGAAGCTATCCAGGTGTCTTAGGACTCAAAATGGCGGCATCCCAGAGTCGCACCTTGGCTCTGTCACGGATTATTTTGTACGGATATTCGAACTTTTGGCGTTCTTTTGCCCTAGCTATACGTTGTTCAAATACATTACTCCTACGCGACTACAGGTGGCTCCTCGGGAGAGTCCGGAATATCCAGAAAGTCCGATATTTTGAATTCTGAAAACAAGGTGGGCTACTGTATGCTCATCGTTTTGTTGAATTGTTTGTCAGTTTCTGTGTGCTTATTAGCGTTTGTAGTGTCTGTATGAGTTTTTGGGTCTTCGCTTCATTTCCCTTTCGCACCTCTCATGTTTATGTGGAGTAGCAGGCCAAGCTCGCTGCCAGGCTGACTTGCCTTCCTCATTAAAGGCTTTCCTCTCTCCTCCTTTCCAGCTATTCATCAAAGTAATAGAAATGGTTCTTTGGCGAACTGGTACCTGCTGAAATGGTTACAACGTGAGGAATTACCGCATTAACGGGGATTCCCTTGCCGTTAATAGGAATCGAGGGACTGCTTCACCGGAAAGTATCGATCTCAATAAAACGTGCGGTACTTTGATCACGCTGTGCAACCTTCACGCGCTTCGTTTCAGCGCAGAAAGCAAAAAATACTCAAAGCGAAAAAAATATTTTGCACGAACGGGCGCCAGCGGAGGTGAATCGGCTATATGCATTCAGAGTCGAAATACGAAGACATTTTATTGGTCTTGCTTGCCTGCCAAAGCTGTTCTCATGATAGAACGGTTCCGCCACAAGGCAAGCCGCGGGTAAACTGGTTTTATAAATACAATGTCTCCACTAATAATGACACTCACGTACACAACACGCACGCACAGACCTTTCGGGTAGTTTATTCAGGTGTATTTGACTTCACCTATCGGTTTTTCTGCTGCCCGCACATTACCCTCTGCCAAAAATCTCTTATACGAGGCTTAAGCAGTTTACTGCTAACAGACTTTGTTTACTTCGCGGTGTCGAACCGTAACCGAACCGAACAAAAAACCGGAACCGATGCGGTATTTTTGTCGTAACACAGCTGGACCCCGAGTCGTCACTTGTTGATCCCACTCAACCCGAAAAGGGATTGAGCCAAAAAAAAAATTCGCGCAGCTCGCACTAAGTCGCGCGCGGTTGGAGCCATAGCGCAGCTGCAGCATTTCGCTCTACGTGAGCACTGAAGGACACATCACCACGGATTTGTACAAGTTTGAAATAGTTTATTTACTGGTACTGTCGTAGCTCTGCGCTGTGCTCCATCACCATACGAATCGATGTCGTCGTGCTCCTCATGCCAAGTAATAATTGCGCGTAGCGCTTCATGACCGCTGGAGTACACTGGCGGCGCGTACGAGCACTGCGCATACGCAGCGCTCCTGGAGTCGTTTCGAGTTTCTGTGGAGTAGGTGTTGCGCTAGCTGTGGGGCTATTGGTAGGTAGGCAACGCGACGCTACCCCAGAAGCTTTCACCAGTTTTATTCTTTATTTTTTTTTCTTAAGGCACTCCGCAAGCCGGTGACGCTCGGTCGTCGCGGCGAGGCGTGTGCTGACGACTGCTCGGTATTTTCCTGGTATTTTGAACGCATAATTAACGCATCTGCTTGATATTTTTAAAATGGATCGACGTCCGTTGCCGATAATGTGCAGACAATCTCGCTCGAGATTTTTCTGTCAGACAAAACCAACTACGCAACCTCTCACGAATTTTTCCTCTACAGAGCAGTCACGATACTAGGAGCACTCTGGACGTGTTCGCAACACGGGGAAAGGTATGCGTGCCCGTGTTTCACTGGTATGTTTGTGCTGGCCGCCCGCGGGCAGTGCAACACTGAGCGATAGAAATGACACACTTCCGGCATCCTGCAGGCGAAATGAAAGATCGACTTTGTTTTCTGTTTTTAGAGCTGTATAGGAGCACCGAGGGTGGAATATTGCTCTACTGCTGAACGGGGCAAGCCCACATCCTAAACATGTCTCCGAGTTGCATTACATAACTTTAGGAAAAAGGTCCCTCTCCAGGAAAGTGTGAATGGTTGACATGCGAACTGAGCAAAAGGGCTTAATTAAGCTGCTAAGCGCACACTGGAAGAGATGTATGTTCCATTCCCTCTCCTGACGGTCCTCTTTATAAGATACCTGAAACACAGAAACGCCTGAGTCATATTTCGACGCTCGTTAGAAATTTCCAAGTGTGAAAAATGGTTCTGCCAGCCGGCAATATATGGTGCGCCTCGAAGCACGGGCTTAGCGTCGAAGCATCAAACGCGCTAATATTTTATGGCGCGCGTCTTTTCGTGTACAAATAAAAAAAGGCCTCATCACTTCACTTCACATTAGTTCACGCAGAGTTCGCGCATTGATATCACGATTTCCTCACCCGTAGAAGTACAAGCACAAAAGCCCCACGACACTATCCTGTGAGTAAAATGCCACGCGAACAGCAGCCGCCCCCCTTATAACCACGAGCCAAAATACCTGAGGGAAGCTTTACCATACCGATACGATACCAGGAAATGTAATTGGCTGTACAAAGACACGGTGTTTTTGGCGCTTAATGCTTTAAAAATACTGGGATAATATTCGACGACTTTTTCAACAAAGTGGTGCAGGGAGCGAACACAATCACAAAGGAAGAGGACGGAAGGCACCTGTTTGTAAAATCACCTTCATCACGTGGTTGTCAAAACATCACTCCTCGCCCAATCACAGTTCCCACCAAACAAGCACTGGTATGTCATGCGTTCGAACCTTAACAGCGCTTCTTTTGATGCGCTGTATAAGCATGGTGAACTCGATGGCCGCTGCTGTGGAAGCGATAACCACACATAGAACTTTTCTATACCCTAGTCCATGGTGAAGCCTAGTGGCACTCCGAGGTATCTAGGGGTGTGGCCTCGGCAGGACCTCCCTCTGTTCGAGTGAGCGCGACATTCGGAAACAAATGAACTACTTTGCAGTGTAAGTTATACAGATCGAGGAAGGGGAGGATGTGCCCTTCCCAGATGACTATAAGTATGTCATGCAAACACGTGTGGCAACATTATATTATAAATAGAAAATTGCAGGACAAGAATTCATAGACCCTGAAATCCTTCCAAATAGGCGAGACGGCAATATCCGTAAAATTTCTTTTTTTAGGTTTTCTTCTCGCAGCTGTATGTTTCCTTAGATACGGCGCACAGAAAAATTACAAAGGAAACAAGTAACACGTACAATACCATGGGGTTTATTTATAAGGGCTGGACTTCAAAAGCGGGTCTTTGGGTGAGGGGAGATTGGCACAAGTTAATGTCTCAGGGGGCTTTCAAAGACGGTGCATACTGAGCGGCACTTGGAGTGCTGTGAAATTTATACGTGGCTTTCGAAATCGTCGGCTTTTGTGCACCACCCGATCATACGCCAGTAATTTGGGATATTTTTCGCTGCATTCTGCCATAGAATATGTACACATCCAAGGAGTATATTTTTCTTCGTACGTGCCTTCCTTTGTCCAACTATTCACATGGCCACACTTATAATGACTGAGTATAACGCCTTGTACAATTTTAAGTGTCTCGAGGCTTGTGCAGTGCACCAAAATTTGTACCAGCCATTTCTCGTCTTAGGTAGACATCAAAAGTTGTTTACTAGTATGTAAACACAATAATTGGGACAGCATCATATGTCGCGCTTTGTAGTTACAACCACAAAAATAAGGTAACATATTTTACGACGGGCGATAAAGAAAAACATTTGCTTCGATGTTTAACAATTTAACAAGAAACCAAAGTTGAATATTTAACATTGGTTCTGAAGTTAGAGAAAAATGGGGGAAATATCTCAGTGCTGTGCATTTTTTACACTGGACATTTTTTGCAAGACGTTCAAAAATAGGCACGAACCTATGGAAAGTACGAGTAACTATTACTAAAAAATTTGCTCCCTGTTTCGTTAAGAAGCTGAAAAAACGGACACCTTTGGGCAATTTTCGAAAATGTGGAATGTTTGTAATTTTTCGCCAGTAACCCACTCTGAAAAACAGGAGGAAGTATAGGAGGTCATTTAAAATTATGCAAAGCCTCGACAAAATATATTCAGCGGCGATAGCTGCAACAGTTTGTGTTTTGAAGATGCAAAAGCTTCGAATTTCGCACGCCTCGTGCGAAGTGTCTGCGACCCGCGCCATGTTTGGGATTTTTTTTATTTTGAGGTTTTTTGGGAACTGGAAATTTACTTTCGGTATCACTTCATGTGCACAAGCAGCTATATATAAATTTTTCGCCGAAAATATTTATGAGGCCGGCACAATTCTCCCATCTCTTCAAACCCTCCCAAAGAAAGTGCCTAGACTACATAAAGGCTGGGTGAGAACCTACCAGGTGAATCGTCCTTATTTCTTCTGTTTTCACTAAAGTCTGGCCCAAAGGTTTAATGTTGCCTTTCAAATGTAACCACTGTAGTTGACAAAACGCCGTCTTCGGAACTTTTTGTTGTAATATGTTTTCATCTTGCTCCAGCCGTTTAGGTCCTTGTGTATTATAATTAGGACATTACCCAAGATTCTTCTAGCAATTCGAGAAGAAAACGAAACCGGCTAGTTTTCTGGGAAATAGGTCTTCAAGTAAGTCTATTCGGCAGATATAATCATTGTATGTTTCTTGCTAGAGCTGAATGCTACAAAGAGGAAGAGGAATTTCTGTAAAGACCAGGTTTGCGCCGGGGGTAACACAAGGAACGGAGTCCAAGGTACAAGACATGACGGTAAATTTAAAAATCCTTGCGCTGCCATCTTTATTTTTTTCAATGTTGCCACTGTGCTTTCCAAAATTTAGGAAAATAAGCAAACCAATTTTATGGCGGGAGTTTGAAACTTCAATTGCCTAATGATAAGGGTAGATTTCATTCTTCAAATCGCTAATTACTGGCGATTTAGCAATTCAGGCTCAATTTCTCGTTTTTAAGCCTAAGGTTCCAAGCATTAGCGCCGTGTCGTCTCTGTTTTCTACCTTTTGTCCCTGTTGTGCGAGAGCTTCCACCTTCAAGATGATAAAGAAAACCCAAAGAATTTTTTTTGGATAAGTCGGGGCTGATACGGTTGAATTATCCAATGAGTTGAATTAATGCTTCGCTGATAATTCAACTCAACGAAAAGGTTTGCAAGCCCATTTTGGTATGTGATATTGCCGAACCTGAACTGAACCAGAGAAAAATGAATTTACCCGAACCAGGACCGTAACAACAGCCGTGCTTTCTCCGTTTCGACACACTCGTTTTGTCCGTAGAAGAAGTGGAAAATTTCAAGTTCAAAGACGTAAAGTCACCCATTCGTGGACCTGAAAAAAATTTCTTTATCATTCTGCTTAGCGTCTCTTTGCATTTCTTGCAGTGCTTGCTGAAGGAAATAGGCAAGAACGTTTTTGGCGAATTGTGCCGACCGACTAATCACCACGCGTATTCTCGCATTGTAACCATGCGATTTGCAGGTTTTCTCACGCGTAGTTTCAGAAGAAGCGTTGGGGTTGCCGAGCAGGATGCGTGTACCCGGCCACTGGTGATTTAGACATATTTTATTTGCAATCACTGCAAATGGCATTGGGTCTCATTTAGCACCCATTGTAGTTTAAAGGACTAAGTCTAAAATACCGCTGATACAGTGCTTTTGCCTGGGCCTCAGTAGATTTGCTTTAATTGGCTGCATGAAGCTAAGTGTTTCCCGGGCGGGATTTGAGTTGCCCGAGCGAGATTTGTTTCTGTATGCGAGAAAGCTCGTATGATTCTACAACAAAGGCAAAATGTTTTATTTCGACAATCTGTTGGATCATCTTGAGAAGTCAGTTATTTTAACAAGTAGGCGTAAGAACAGCGCCCGGGTATTTTTTTTCCGTCACGTCTCTTTTTCGTTCCACCTATAAAAGTTCCGTTCAGGTCAGCTCCGCAACAGAAAAAATAATTGTTGGTAACTGTTCATAATGGTTTATATTTCGAACAAGAAAAATTTAGATGTGGAGCATTTCATGCTCGGGGCTATGTCCCTCCCTCCCTTGTCATCCGCCATCCGCACTCTACTGCGCATGCGCGTCTCTTCAGCCCCGTCACCGTTCGGCCTGACGTCAGCGCAGTCCACTACAAAAAGAAATAGTTAGGCGGCGCCCGGTTTTGATCCCACGACTCCATGGCCGCAACGGGAGGTACATGGCGCTCTTCCCACTGCGCTACAAACCGTGATTGGAGCATGTGCTACAAACGCGCCTGATGTCCTTCACTGATTCAAACTACGTCGAGAACCTACTGATACAACGAAGGCACGCAAAGCTGAACGTCAATGGAAAATCGAACGGAAAACTATTGGGAACTTCAGTCAACCCCGTGGCTGCTTCGCATACTACACAGGGTTCCGCTAGGGATGATAGTGTAATTTTTTTGTTATATGAAAAAAAAAAAAAAAGATTACATGATGACTAATTATTTCTTGTAAAAATGTGCACGAAATAGCTTAGCTGCACACACGAAATAATCTGCGCACACTGAAGTATACTCTTTGTCTTATATCTTTTGATGGCGCAGTTGAAAACGAAGCCCCAATTTCTAGGTCCCCGAAACTACATGCCGGCAGTCCTCAACCTGGCACCCAGGTTTGACTGAGACGCTGTCGCACATGAGAAATCCTCGAGCGCTATTTGTGCTCGGGAGCTACTTTTGGGGGAAGTATTTGTTTATTTATTTGAAGTGCTCGCCAACAACGCTGGGTCTTCTCAGGTGATGCACTAGTTACATGAATATAAGGCATACAAAAGACAACATATAGAAATAAAAAAAGAAAAAACGCGGAAAAATAAATGCGCAGATATTTACAAAAGAGGAGAATGATCAAATAGCTCAGAATATTTCTTGAACATTAAGATCACGGACGCCGTCAAGCATAAGCAAGGCGGTGCTTTCGGTCGAGAAACACAAAAATAGAGGGTGGAGTGCAGGGCCGAGATACCCACAACATGCGCGTTCATAGTATAAACTTTTTGAAGCAGCCTTTGAAAAGAACCATGTCATTGCAAGAATAGAAAACATGTCAATAGAAAACAAAAACAGACTGTTAAAGGCATGTTGATATCGGCAAGCCGGCGCCAAGCTCAGTGGTCTGTCAACTTGAAGGCATCCGTGTCGCTGCAGTGGTCTTCTCGGCATTGGCAAGTGAACAGAGCTTACAAGGCAAGTACAGTCAAAATGTGAAGATATATATAGTTAAAAGGACAAACCACGTCACGCCTGAAGTGCCTTACAGATATCTGGTCAAGATTAAGAAGCTTCAGAAGCCCACCGCGGCTATTATGACTCATTAATGAGTAGCGACAAAATACGGTTCGAATGAATTGCTTCTCAATATTTTTTAGTCGAAGGGACGATGAACGGTTCAAGCGATTCCACATTGCACTGTCCAAGTCGAGCTTCGGTAAAACCAGGGTGCGGTAGAGTGAGACGAAACATGATCGTTCAGTGCATTCACTGGTTGCACGGGGATTAAGGCAAAGCGCACGGAGTTAGTTTATATGTCAGTTGAAAAGTAGCTTTACATCGATCCTTACATTGAAATCGCGCACTACAGTAGCGCGTTTTACGGGTGCACTTACCCAAGAGAATTGTTAGGTGCCAAAATTCCAAACTTACAGAACTCCTGCTTGCAGACTGGGTACTGTCTATTCCTTACTGTGCCGCCATGGTCGGCGACCTGAATTCTAACATCCTATAATGACAAAATTTCAGACAATTCGAAATCTGATGGTGATCTTTGCTACGAAGTCTGGTTGTGGTGATATGATCGTTACAAGCTTAAAACGCTGTTTTTTGCAACACTCTAATAACCTCGTGTTTCACTCTCAACCACATTGTATGAGAGGAGCAAAGGACCATCGACAGTACTTGGAGACGAAGGGATAAGTGCCAGTAAATTTATGAATAGTAATTGTGCACTTCCGCAATAGAAGCGCCTTTTTCTAAACATATTAAAGATTCTAGTTTGCTGCCCTACACTGTTGTTCCTTCCCCTTATTAAATGCTTTTCGCTGTGCTCTGGCAGCACTGGCGTACAAGTGCAACATGACTTGTAGCTCTTTCCATTGAGTGTGCTGCTGCGCTCTGCTGTTTTATTTGTTAGTCGTGTATGCTGAAGTCCAAAACATTGCATTTTTAAAGCGAAAGTTTTCTTAGTGGGGCCCTAGGCTTTCTTCACCCGTTCTCCTCCGAAAGCTGTGTGGGATCTCTGGACACATGACGCGTGCGTGAAACAGGGCTTTCATTGCGTCAAATTGGTTGCACGAAAATCTCGAGAAAGGAATGGTCCTAGATAAGACCATACAAGCATCAAGCAAGAAGAACGAGTATAGTAGTCTACCGTCACCTCTTAAAACGCGTATCGATGTACATTATATCTTTCGTATATGCGTTTACTTAACGCACGAATATTCGTCGCATGGGTTCGTGCTTCGGTTGGGATCGTCAAAGCTTCAAACGTTTGTCGAATGATTGACGACCGATTGGAAGTGAAGGTAGGACACACTGGTAGCTTCCGCGCATCTCTCAAATTTCTTCAGAAAGCAATGGCAATTTTTCTTCTTTATTCTTATGTGTTGTTTCAGAATACTCATCTTCATTTACGTATAACACGCCTCCTACAACAATAACGCAGTGCTAATGTCGGTATTTTACCAATAAATAAAGAAATATAAACCAATAAGAAAAACATAAATATATCAATGCCGCGAATTCGGAATTGCTGTCAAATGCTTGCGGCGATCACGCGGGGAACTCAGCACTGCACCTGTCGACACAGACGCAGCAGGCGCGCCGAAATGGAGAGGGCGCAAGCGATACCAAAGAAACTGGAAATGAATATGAACGGAATTCTCAATTACCAGAACTTGTCACTAAACCCGAAAACCGCTTCCGTTTCGCACCTGAACGACATATTATACAACGTTACGTTATTTCCTTTTCCGGTTCTGATTTTTTTTTCGGAGAGCCTAGGCGTGAAGAAAGCTGTGATTAATAAGTTCCCCCCACAAAATACAGCAGGAACAGCTGAAACAAAGATGCATTCGAGAAAGCACATGTACAAATTACTAATGCATACATTTGTATATTGGCACGCAGCCAAAGACGACGTGGCTGTCTTGAGGGAAAAACAAGCTCATTGGAGCGAACTTGTGCTACCCTAACAACCCAAAGAATACACAGGTGGTGAAGCAGCAGTCAACTGAGTGACGTGAGCAGACTGATGTCGGCGAAGGGAATGCCGCGCGTCTGCTCTGCGGGATTTATATTTGGGCGCCAGGGTTTCTCAAACCGCCGATTTACTTCCAGAACCATGGAGACGAAAGATTTTTCCAGGGTAGTGACGTTAGGCAAAAGCCTCTCCTTATCATAGTGAGATAACCTGTGCGGCATAAAAATAGAGTGGAACACGCGCTTCACTTGGGACGCAGATATCTCAGCCGGGCATGGCCGGGCAGTAAAAACAAAACATAAAATTACAAATCCAATGCATGGTTCCTGGCTTTACTCCCCCTCTAAAAGTACATAGACCTCATGCTAAAATAAAACTACAGTCCGAACAAACAACTACAAAGAAAACTCCGTCATCTTGCCAGTACGGTTTCAAGCGAACCACGTGGACGACTTCGGGCCGCCTGCGTCGTCGTGATATGCTAGAATCACCATCGGGGATCACTACGTAGGTAAGTTGGCCAACGCATCGTAGAATCTGGTAGGGTCCGAAATACCATCCCATAAGCTTCTCATTGAGTTCACGTCGTCGGATGCCAGTTCAAACCCACACACCTGTGCCTTGGTGGTACTCGTCGTCACGGCGTCGGAGGCTGCAGCGTCCGACACCGACCTGCTGCTGGTCCGTTGTGCTAACTCGAGTGAGGTGGCGGGCCTCCTCCGGACGCTGAAGGTATCCTTCGACATCGGCGTTGAGGTCGTCGTCTTCTACGTGCGAAAGCATGGCCTCAAGCTTCGTAGTCGGCCGTCTTCCGTAGAAAAAGCTCGAACGGCGCAATATTCCTAGTATCCTGGATCGATGTATTGCACGCAAACGTGACATACACGAGGACTTCGTCCAAAGTCTTATGTTCAACGTCGACGTACATAGAGAGCATATCAGCGATAGTCTTGTTCCGACGTTGCGCTAGACCGTTTGTTTGGGGTGGTACGCCGTCGTTCTTAGGTTATCCTTGTTGCTGTAGTGTAGGATTCCTTGCATACACTCCGCAGTAAAGTCCGTTCCGCGGTCCGTAATTAGGAATTCAGGGGCTCCATCTCGCAGAGCAACTTGATTTATGAAGAACTTCGGAACTTCTTGTGCAGTCCCCTCGGAAGAGCGGCAGTCTCTGCGTAGTGCGTCATGCAGTCTGTCGCTACAGCAATCCCCTTGTTCTCGGATCGTGACGTTCGGAACGGGCACAGGAGATCCATTCTAATCTGTTTAGAGGGCCTCGATGTTACCCCGATCGGCTGCAGAGGTCCTGCGGGTCCCGTCGGCGACGTTTTTCTGCAGCTGCGGACTTAGTGGGACCCATGGGTTGTAAGGGTCGGCCTGTAGTATTTCTTCGACTTCATATTTCCCATAGTGCGTGCTGTGCCGAGTTGTCCGGTCGTCGTGGAACGGTTCCAAAATTTCGTCACAAAGGTCTGAGGGCATGAGAAGAAAATAACTTGTTTTCGTGCTAGGGTTGAAATTTTTCTTCATGAGGACGGAATGTTCGGGGCGGAATGGAGGTAAGTTGAGTTTGAAGAACCTTGGGACGCTCACGTTGCGCCCTTCGAGATAGTCGATCATGACGCGTAACTCGGAGTCCACACGCTCCTGTGCGGCTAGGTCGCTTTCGGGCACGACTCCGAAGAATGCGCCGTCTTCATCGGAATCCTGTGGTGGTGGGTCGACGGGTGCGCGAGATAGGCAGTCGGCGTCGGGGTGTTTCTTCCAAATTTATAGACTATTGTAACGTCGAATCACGTCACTTGCTTTTGGGTTTCTTCGATGAACGCGATTGCAGCGCCCTTGTTTAAATTCTGGTACTCCTCGGTGAAATTAGTGAACAAAAAAATCCCGCCATATCCACGAAGGGAATGACGATGACAGGGGCGAAGCTGAAATGCTTATCGGTAACACCTTGAAACATTCGCCAACACATCATATGAAGACGCGACACGTCAAGCTTTCTGCCGCTGCGTTCACAAGTTCGCCGACGGCGTCGATGTTTGTGGTGATTATGTAGGGCTTGTTTTGGACGATGAGAATCTCCATGGGTAATTTGGCGAATTCGGTGTGTGATGTTTTAGCCACCTTGGCCATCGCCTTCTGCTGAGCGGCTTGTGTCGCGTACCCCCGGTACGTGTCTTCAGCTCGTAGGCGATGAACGACAACCTCTTCTTCATCCTCTCCTCCTTGTTGGGTAGCAACGAACGCGTTGAACGTTATTATGACCTCTTCGGCGAATCTTTGGTTGGCCTATCTCTAGGGGGATCCTGCCACAATCATCATCATTGTGTCGTGTACAATGCGACGTGTACGGCCAGGACAGGGCCCGAGCAAGAGTAGCTTCGCCCCTAAAACGTTAGATTTGCGACGCTTTAAGCGCGCAATGTGTCTTCCGACATAGAGACCACGGTCGAGAAGCAAAATTCGGTCATGCTCTAGATATCATTGACGTGAAGGACAGCATCTTCGCAGTAAATGGTGATCATCAAGCTTGCGTGGGGTGGCAGAGTGACGTGATCATCGGCGATCCTTACAGCAGCACGGTGTTCGTAATTGTCCACCGCGTCATGGAGTGATCGCAGGAAAAAGTTATCGACTTGGTCTGCAGATCAGTTATTGAACGGCTTTCCGTCAAAAAGTCCATTCGGAAGATTACGTTGCAGTAACAGTTAGGCAAAACGACGAACGCAGCAGGGTTCGTGGTGCCATGTATGGCGACGCGCGATGGGTAGGTTCAACTTGGTGTTCCGCGATGGCCTCCTGCTATGCGTATGTGCTGACCATCCCATCTTGTCGTAATTTCTTTCAGCTTAGGCGCGAATTATTCACTCATTACTGAGTAGTCTGCATTTATATAAGTGCGACTACATCAAAGCCGTAGATGGACACCTTGACATCGCAGGCCGTCTTTCTCGAGTTCGGGTGCGTTGAAGCGTCACATCTCGGCTTGTGCGTGTTGACGGTCGGGCACTGTGCGTCGCCGTTGTCGTCGTCTTCTCAGCGGTAGTCTCGGTCATGTCGGGTACGCCTTGCGCCGTGTGCCTGTCGTCGTCTTCGGGAGTCTTCTCAGGGATAGATGAGGTCGTCGGGATGAGGGCATGTCGCGAATCACGCTCATCGGCGCGTCCTTGCGTGGTTGGAGGGTTTCCAGTTTTTCGCCGTAGTCAATGTCACCTCCAGAAGTTGCTGCTTTTAGTTTCCCTTACGTGCGCTGCGGGATCTCCAAAGTGTGAAGTCGGCATTGCTTCGACGGCTTGGCCACCGGTATGAGTGAGGCGACGGCAAACGTTTGGAGCGCGTTGGACCTCGGTTGGTGTTAGACAGGTAATCTTCAATCTCAGTAGTGTGCTGGCCAGGTAGGTTACGTGGTTTCTGACGGAGAATCCTCGCAAACCGAGCCTCTTGTAGCGGCAGCCACGGTAGATGTGGTCGGCCTCCCCGCAGTTGTAGCAAAGCGGACGTTTATCGGGGGTTCGCCATATGCCCCTTTTCCTTGGCGTCTGGTTTTGAACTACACGTGGTCGGGCGGGTGACCGTGAACGGTGGTGCAGCGCGGCTTCCTGACCACGAGTTTTAGCTGTCGCGGTCGACGAACAGCTTCCTGACCACGAGTTTTAGCTGCCGCGGTCGACGAACAGCTTCGGAATAGACCATAGCTTGTGGCTCACGGAGTGCTTCCGACGGTGTAGAAGTTCCCAGTGCGTGTTGAACCTTCTTCTCTGACGGTGTCGGTCACGGAGGCTTCTTGCGGCTGCGGATTCGCGAGAAAAAGTTACCGCAACTCCTCCCTGACTACGGCGCGGATGGTGTCGCGTAGTGTGTCGAAGGTAATGGCCCCGGCTCCGCTCGCCTCCGAAACCAGACCATGGACTGGGTGGTCGTCCGGCCTCGTTCGAATTTCGAGCGTCTTCTCCATCGAGGTGGCCTGAGATGCTAGTTTTCACACGGCCTTGGGGGGGTTACGAACAAGGCACGCGAAGAGCCCTTGCTTTACCCCTCTCATCAGAAACTTTAGCTTCTTTTTCTCCGTCATTTCTAGGTGCGCACGTCGAAAAAGTCGCTTCATATCCTCGGCGAAGGTCATAACCCTTTCGTTGGGGTGCTGCGTTCGAGTTTCAAGCAAAAGCGCAGCTTGTTCTTTCCTCACCACGGTAGTGAAGGTCGATTGAAACTCGATTTTGAATTTAGTCCAGTTGGTCAAAGAGCTCTCGTGGTTCTCGAACCACGTGCGAGCTGAGTCTTCTAAGGAAAAGACAACATGTTGGAAAGTTTTTTCCTCGTCCGAGCTGTTGAAGATCCCGACGCGCTGCAGTTTCTGCAACCATTCTTCTGGGTCTTCTGCGGGGGCTATACGGAATGATGGTGGTTACCGGGGCTGCTGCAGGACGACTGGCGACGTTGCTTCTTCCACCACGGTGGTAGTTGCAGCGGTCGTTCTCTTGGGTCCGTCGGGCAGGAGACCAAACTCGGCCGGGACACCTCGCAGTCGGCGGCTGGCTCTATAGTTTGGCTGGCTTTGCGGCTTCCAGAGGTCCTTGAAAGCATAAAGTGTGCGTACCCAGCACCTCACCAGATAGCATGTAGCCAAAGACGAGGCGGCTTTGTTAAAATAAAAACAAGTCTATTGGAGCGAACGTGTGCTCCCCTAACAACACTCTACGAAATTGGTGCAGGAAGGCTCACGACAACGCCCCAGAACGACCATTGCCGTGCTTAAATATGTGAATTTGGCGAATGACGAGATCCAGCATGCCATTAAAGTAAAAACTAGGATCTGCGCTGGGACAACTGTGCAAGGCGTGCCTGTGCGCTGTTGTCCCAGCGCCGATACTAGTTTTTACTTTCTACGCATGCTGGGCCTCGTCAATCACCAAATTCGTACATTTAAGCACGCTGAATGGTCGTTCTGGGGCGTTGTCGTGGAGCCCACCTGCGCCGATTTCTTAGAGTGAACTCCACGAATACACAGGCGGCAAAACAGCAGTCAACAAAGTGACGTGCGCAGACTGGTGTCGGAGAAGGGAATACCGCGCGTCTACTCTGCAGCCTTTCATCTTTGGGGGCGAGGGTTCCTCAAACCGTTGATTTACTTCCAGAACATATTAGATCAAAGACGAATATTTTAGGCAAGTGAGGTTAGGGCGAAACGGTCTCCTGATCGAAATGAGATAACCCGTGCGGCCTAAAAATGAATAATGAAAAAGCCGCTTCGCTTCGGACACAGATAACGCAGCCGGGCGTTGCCGGGAAGTAAAATCAAAACATAAACAAACAAACCCAATGCATGGGTCGGGGCAATATTTCAGCTAATTATTACGCTTGCCAACAACGAATGTTGTGCATACACGAAAATACCTTGCGGTTTACAGCGAGTGGTTTCATTGGAAAAGCGCGAGAGGAGATAGATATATGGGCCTTCTCCCTTCAGTTTTTCACAATTTGTTCGCTTCAAAAAAGTGTGTACACGCCAGTTTTAAAACCCTATTATTCGGTTGATTACATACAAAAGCGCAAAATTATTTGTAAATTTGTAATTTTCAATGGTGAGTTCGTTAAAATTCCCGTTATTGTTCTTACCATTTCGCATTTAAGGTGCTGTACATGAATTGAAGTAGGGAAAATAAGCAAACTCATCTATAAATGTTTCATGCATTAACAGAAATGACCTACCTACCTATCCCGGTTTGCCAGGATAGATCAGCGTTAACGGTCAAGAAGGAGTAGATAATCCCCTTGATCGACTAATTCATAAAGTCGCGCTGGTTATCCGAACGCGTGGTGGGTTCTCTCAGTGGTTTCGTGTTGTGGTGTCGTTTATTCGTGCTAACGTACATGCGATGCATTAGGGGATGTATTCACAAAACCATTTTTCCACATTCTCATTTTAAATTTGCGCGTAAACGGCCAACTCAATCAACAAGTGTCTAGGTCGCATTAAAAGCTGTCTGTAGCTGCACGTGGAAATCAGGGCTCTTTATTTTTGTTATTAAATTGATACACGAGTTTCTCAGAGCGATTCGGTGTTCCTTGCTTTACGTTTGGGGTTCCCTTAAAAAGTAATCTACGTACTCTGTGCAGATGTATGGAGGAATACGTTTCAGCGAAGCCGTCAGCTGTGGCTCCGCCAGAAATTGTGCCATGCCTTCCCGCAGTTGTCGCTTGAGGTGTACTTCAATCACTAGCTTGCTCGCACGCGCTCCGCTACGAGAGAGTCCCTCACTTCCTCTATTGCATCGTGCCCGCTTGCCATTGTGGGTAGATGCGAGAGTACAGCTGAGTTAAATCCAGACCCACCTAAGCTCTCACTCTTTACTTCTAACTCATCCTCAATCTTGTCCTTTCGCGCATGCGCGTGAGGTTCCGCGAGAGCAGTTTTCAACATTCACAAGGAACGCGGGAGTTTCTATGGTTTAGACATATGAAGCTTACCTTTAAGTGATTCGTTTGTTTACAAAATTATTACTTTCCTCCTGACGTCATAGTTTTCACAAGAAGTGTGCCGAATCCTCTTGGTGGGGCGAACTGGGCAAGTTGGTGAATGTTCATAGTGAAAACGGCGCACAAAAGACGAAGACAGAGAAGGGAAAACATCGTGTTTGTGTTTTCCTTTCTCTGTCTTCGTCTTTTATGAGCTGCTTTCCCCGTGAAAATCCTGTAGCTTGTGACTTTGATCTGCGCCGCTTTAAATCCCCTGATTACTCCAGTCATAGCTGTAAATAAGAAAAGGAAGTAGCGGCACTCAATGGGAACCTAATAGGAATAGAAATGGAAGCAAGAACTGAATACAATACACCATTAGAGTTGAGCCCAAATAGCCTATGTCGTTTACCTTCAGAGGACATTATTCTTTCATTTTGGAAGTTTATGTGTACCTATTTTCATATGTATACTGAAGTCTGCCGTTTAAACTAACAGATATTGCCGAAATGAACATCAAGCTACCGAATATTGGTAACGTACACTTCAGTACCAGTAGTTAAACTGCTTAGACGGAGCGTTGTGATGGACCTAGCACCTGTTTTGTGTTATGTGCTGAGTGTTCGCCCAGAGAACGCTACTCATTACTGACTTTCGCTTTTACGTTAAGTTGAGCCTTTTCTTACCTTTGTCTTTCGTGTTACAGAAATGTGTTACTCATTTCGGCAATGGCCCCGGATTGACCCAAACAAGGTGTTATTACCAGAGTTGGTGATAATTGATTGAATGATTGCAGTGTTTAACGCACCGAAGCAACGCAGGCGATGAGGCGCGCTGTAGTGGTGGGCTCCGGATTAGTTTGACCGCCGGGGGATCTTTAAATTGCGTGGAAATCTGGTACAAACGGGTTTTTTTACTTTTCGCTCCACCAGAAAAGCGTCCGCCGCCACCAGGAACCAAACCCGCGTCCTCGTAGCAGCACAACGTGTTAGACACTAAGCCATCCCGGTGGGTCAGAGTTGCTGAGAAGTTCGAAAATTATATGTATATTCCTAAACTGTACAAGGCACACTTTCATCCAACGACGAATTTGGCCACGCCTACCGTCTATTCGCGCTTTGTTGTTTAGGCGTATTTCTCGCGGGTTTAATTGAACGGAAAAGAGGTTCTGTAGATGTCGATAAAAGTGACTTGTTGCGCCATGCACACTTTTCCTTCTAAACATGAGTGTTTTATGCCTGGGTCCACAAAAATCTGCCTGACGTTATATTCGTCACGGAAATGACCTCGCCACACAAACTTCGTTTGACGCGGCTGCACCGGGCTTTGAACCACGGACTGTTTCGCCACAACGCGAGGTACGAAACGCGCTCCCGACTGTGCTATGAAAAGACGCGTAAACACGACGACAAACGCTTCTCATATCCTTCCCTTCAGATGGTGCGAACGTCTAGGAGAGGCGAAACGAAGTAGTGAATCATGACGATAATAAACGCCGGCTGTTGGCGCCTCGCTGCCAGCGCCTACGTGTACGGGGGACGCGCAGCGTAACCTGCGGAGAAGCCTGTACGGGAACGACCAAGGAGTAAGATCGCGCCGACTTGCGAATGTCGTGCTCGTGGCACGGTCCACTGCTCCTTTCATTGCAGCGGACCGTGTGTTCACCTAACGATTCGCTGTCAACCCATTTGTTTTCATTCGCAGGGACGGTTTGCGAACGCCCGCGGTTTCAGTCGGATTTACGCTATGTTCTGGCGCGTAGAATCGAGGGTCTAACGCTGATGCGTATAACAATGCCCTACTGACGAAATATAAATAGCGATGTGCAAGTTCATACTGATGCACACTAAACATTCAACTGCTCCTGTGAAGGCCCATTTTACTTTCGTGTTTTACCGGTTCCTATGAAAGAGGGATAAACCACATTTTTTTCCATTGAGCTGTGAATGCAGGCAATGAAATCAGCATAAAACATGGCTTTCCTCTTACCTTTTGCTTCCATATCAGCCATTTTGGCGCATTAATTAGGAGACGAGGTCCGTAATGGGAAGTTATCTTCGCAGGTGTACTGGCATGATCCTGGCCGATCACAGAGACAGTTGCCGCTCCCTCACTTAATCTAGCAATTTACTCACCTATTCACGCACTCATGGTAACAGTTATGATACCGGTAACACCTACCTGCATTACTACACCATCAGGGCAAAATATATCGACTTGGAGATTATTTACTACGACCACCACAATTCCATGCCCGAGTAGCGTCTCACTCGGATGTTTCTTGTCAAATCGTTGCTGGTTATATCTTGCGGTTATAAATCAGGATTTATTCATCATCCTTGCAAAGATCGTTGTCAAACTGAGGAACTCGGACGTCGCATGTTTCCTCGTAGTGGTCTAGGCAGTTTTGTGGTATGGCATGGGCTACAGATCGCTTCACCCACAGTATGCAATCTGAAAGAGAACAAACTATTAGCGGTGCCAGGTATGTTCCCACTTACTCAAAAAGAAATACAATACATATTTCTTCCTTTGTGGCGCGTTTTTGATACTCATATTATAGTTCCTTTTGAACTTCCGCACCTACAAAAACTCAAACCATAGACACGCACGAGCACGTGTCGTTTATTCTTCGGAGATTGTGCATCTTCATACCTCCAGTCTAAATATACGCCACCCACGAAAATGCCTAATCTGGAGTAAAACACATACCTTCTTATAACAGATGGAAAATAGAATCTCAAGGTTTTAGCACATGTCATTGGTAGGTACGAATTGTGTGCAAACCAGTTCTTTCTCACCGTCTCCATTTTGGAACAATTGAAGTCTGCCGAACACTTCAGGATTTCTTTCCTCCCAGAATCCCTATAATGTTGCACTTATCTGCGCGTTTAATAAACTCAATATCACTTCAAAATATTCACATTGTTCTTGCGGCAGGCAGGTGCTTATCTTGATTTGGCGGACAAGAGGGTTGGTTACAGAAATGCCAAATAAAAGTTTCAGGAGGAACTTGATGTCTTATGATCTTCTATATCCTTGCTATTCTGATTAATTTATTATTTTTTAAGTGCTCTGTAGTGCCATTCCTAACTTTACACTCTTACAAATGATGTTACTATAATTTGGTCTCCACTGTTACCTTTGAAGTCACTGTGTTTTACATTGTTCGTCATTGGTCTTCGACATCCTGTGGAGACCTGGCACCACATTCGTCAATAATATTTTTTTTTCTTTTATTGTGACTTTAACTTCGTTTCTAACAGCGGAGCTGCTTAGGCTGAGCAATGTCCGTCCGCCGCACGAAAAATATCGAAGTCTGAGCGAAAGAGGCGTTGCCGTGAGGACCCCACGAGCAGGAGTTGCGATTGCTCAAGAAAAAGTTGGTATGCGTGTTGCACATGCACCAATTGCAATTCTCTTCTTTGTGACTCACTTGCACACGTACAGCGCGGACGCGAAGAAACATCCCCCTCGCGAGCGGCACGATCAAATGCAGAGCATTTCCGGGGGCGCACGACGTTAAGTAGTTTGCGTTACGTTAATGTTGTTGCACTTGTGGCAACTGCTGACGAGAGAGCGCGGCGATGAGTGCGTTCCAGCCTCGCCGACACCCGCCTTTATCAAGCCACGATCGCGCCGAGAGGGCGCACCTGCGAGCGATGCGGACTACTACGGATGCCAAGAACGGGTGACATCGTGAGTTAAAGAAATGCTCTGCATTTAAAAAATGGGGTTACGTAGGTCCCCGAGATTCATCTCGGGAGATTGACCTGGTGAACCTGACACCCGAAGCACTGGGCCATCCCAGAGTTCCGAGGGTTATCGGGGTTAGCAGCGGGGGAGAACAATACCATATGGAGTCAATTTGAAAGAAAAAAAACGCTTGCAGTGATCGAAATCTAACCTAGGAAGTCCACGTTATGGCACCGCGTCTATCCAGTTAAACTATCATCTCATTCCGGGATCACAGCATTCCTTGTGGGATTGAAGGGCGGGCGTTGGCTTTGGACTTGGCTGCGGGTTCTAGAGCGCGCGAACTCGGTCCACTCTGGGAGGACGCGAAACCTCCCCATCGAACGATCCGGCTTACCAGTCATGAAGAACTTCGCGCGGCAAGTTCTGAAATGAATGCGAGGTGCAACAGCTGGGGCTCGGACGATGAAAGAAGGGACGCCAGCTCTGGTGTTTCACCAGCCTTGCACAACTAGTGCAACCTGCGCCAAATATTTTACATATTCTAACGCTGCCGAATTGATTGAATGTTGTGCTCAGGAGATGGCTTTGACTATTTAATAGGGAAATCCCGCCGGCGGGAACACCAGGGCGAGGAGGAAAAGAACGAGGTGGTCTGGGCAGATTCGGGGTTCGGACACCACGCTCATCTACGCTACGTGTGTTGTAGTCCGTGTGAATAAACCCTCACATCGCAGTACAGACGTCTGAACGTCAACGTAACGGCTTTCGTTGAAAGTGCGGCGTACGGAGTCCCTTGATCTTCTAAGCCGTCACCTTTCTGGTCTCTCGCTCGCCCGAGAAACGAGGGCTACGACTAAAGGCAGTTCCCCGACACCACTGTCGGGCAGCTGGGAGCCCCATCGGGAACAATGGACATTTTAGGGAAGGCCGGAGAAGACGTTGAAGAATCGCTCACTCATTACGACAGAGTGAGTAAAGATAACTTGTGGGACGCTGTGGCCCGAATTACGAACATAGATTTCCACTTGATCGAGACAGCATTGACCTGCTTCTAATACCACGAGTAAGCGCTGGCCACATGGAATCAGTTTGTTGATGAAATACGCAAGTGCTTTCTTTACTCTGTAACGGAGAAGAGAGACGAGCCGATGCTTCTCTCCTGCCCTCTCTGTTACGCAAAAATGTTCCTTTTCACTGGACACCTGAGTGCGAAATGTCCTTTTCACAACTGAAATTTTTCTTACGTAAGGGCCAATATTTCGCCATTTCGACCCGGATGCTTCGACGGAAGTGCACGAGGATGCTAGCGGCATGCGAATTGGAGCAGTGCTTGTACGGCGACATCATGGGATCGAGCCCGTAATAGCCTTTGCCTCGGCACGCTCAGCAAACCTGAGAGAAATTCTGTGTGTGTGCGTGTGTTTGTGGCATGTGTGTGTTATTGTGCGCTCGCGTGTGTGCGTGTGTGGGTGTGTGGGTGGGTGTGCACGCCCGCGTGTGTGCGTGTGTGCTGGTGCATGCGTCTATGTGCGTGTGCGTGCGATTATTCAGACTTCTCAATAAGGAGCTCGGTGAATGATACTGCGGCACAGCTGCGTCGTATATGCGTATGTCAGCTGATAAACAACGACCATCTTGGGCTAGCATAAACTTTTTGGGCGTTTGGCTCTTCTCCCTGCATTGTAGACCTTCAGCATTTTTGCAGTGCTTGCTGTGTGGACCGTGTTTAGCCGACGCCGTAGCTGACCGAACACCCAACGTCGAAATACTCTTCACCACGAGGCACTACAAGGGTCACTCCGAGCGCTACGAAAAAACTCCCGCCACCTCTCCGAAGGGGATCGTGCGGAAATGCGAATGCATTGAGTGCACCGATGAGTGCGCTGCGGCAAGCAGTCACGGAGAGAGGCGCGCGCTCCACTGCATTTATATATTTTTTTCCGAGCGCAGCTAGCGGAGAGAGGGTACGCGGAGAGGAGAGAGAGACCCGCGCAACACGCCCGCCCCGCGCGCGAGCTCTCTCCGCCGAGCTCCGCGATGCGAGCGCCCCCACACGCCCGAGCGCGCTCCTCCTCTCCACTCACTCTCCGCTACTCCGCCCGAGCTCCGCGATGCGAGCGCCCTCACACGCCGAGCGCGCTCCTCCTCTCCCCTTGCCCTCCGCTACTCCCGTCCGAGCTACCACCTGCTCTGGTTGCTAGGCGCGCCACAGCTGTTGCTAGGCGCACGCCGGCCAACGCACGACAACCCCCGTCTAAGAAATGCATTCGCATGTAAAACACCAGGCAGACTGACTGATCCCGATCGCGCGTTATACAGCGACGAAAGGCTCGGGTTAATGGAGACGCAAAGAGCTCGCGCTCTTTGTTGTAATTTGGTTTTGTAGATAGGGTATGGTGCCTGCATATGGACACGTCCTATCCTAATGGAACGTAAGATACCATTTTTGTTTCCTGATGAAGAACACGATTTTTTCCCCTAAAGCGGTAATCGTAATATTCTAAGCGCCCCCGAATGCACCTTTTGTAGCATTTAAACGAGCGCGTGTGCCTCGCACTACAACAGACCTTTCACTTGCTTGCGCAGCCAAAATCCGAATTCTTTCGGGCCCTGACAACGCTTGTTTCTCAAATAGATTAGTTTTATTAAAACTAACACATTCCGCCCAGTGCCTGATATTCCGGCCTATTTGCCAGGCTGCTTGACCAACTTTACACGGCTTGGGTGTTCGAGAATAGAAGCACGATTGGCATGTGTCACCGTTCCGATTACGTTGACACAAAAAGTATTTAGCGGATCGATGATATTGGAGTGTTGAAAACAGCGTTAAGTGGAAGTATACGTTTGGTTCCGCCGACATCCAATGTTCTAAGCCCCCCCAAAATCAAAATATCTGCAGCTAGCAAAAGTTTACGTCGTCTCGCGCACACCGAGCAAGGTTGCAATGTGTGGTACATCAGTTTTCTCACTTTACGTTGCTTGGTGTAGCGACGTCTAGTTAGTGAGTCAGTTATATGAATAGTCAGTGTATATTAAATACGATAGTCTTTCTTTGGATATACGCATGAAACTTTTGGTCGTGCTGTCACGAAAGCACGCACAAACATTACATACGCCCATGGTCAGTAGTCGGCTACTTACGGGGTAAAGCAACTGTTTGGGGAGAGAAAGGGTGTATAAAAGGCAGGGTATTAGGGATAATGAGGTGTAAATGAGGAGTAATAGAGTAGGTGTCAATTTGGATGTTTGTAAAACGCGATACAGGACTGGTAGGCGAAGACGTCGAATGTTTTCTAGACGTATAGTAAAATAGGGAATCAGGAAGAAAAAATTGGTGTGGGCAATATAATAGACCCACGGTGTTACATTGGCGTAGGCGCCCCCGTACCGCACTTCGTCGCTCCGTCATGCAGTGGGTAGCTTGGCGGACGAGCGGCGAGAACAAGTGCTGCCTTGGTTTTGACTACAAAGTTCCAAGGGCAAACCTGATTGGTGTACTGCATACCCAGAGATTGACAGCGACGATACAAAGAATAGCATGAAGCCGGCAACAGACTGGCGCTCTTTGTTCGGCCCTGATATCGACAGACATGAACCAACAAGATGGAGGAATTTATACGCAGAAGCAGTAACCATTGCGCTTGCTTCCAGGGCTTTGCACAAAGCCTGAACAAAGTACAGACACACAAGGATGCTCTTTCCAGGTTTCGTGATAGCCGGCGCAGGTTGTCTATGAGACAGGGGAAAGAAGATCTCTACAGGCGGCGTCCACTCGCAAAATGTAAGTCTCAACATCACTTAACGCGAACCAGTTTGTTCCGGATTTTGGAACTGCCGAGGGCGTGAATCGACCCCAGAAAGACACTCCGGCGATGCGGTGAACACGCTCCTGTGTGTCGTAGCTTCATGGGGAGGACGGCTTGACCGCAGCACACAAGAACTTTCATACACAACACCACACTTGCAGCCCGCGCGCAAACTGTAGCGGCAGGCGGAACCGCGATAAGGGAAAAAGAGACTGAAGCTTGATGAGAAAGGTGGAAAGAAACAGAAAGCATTATAAAAAGAGGCACGAGAAGAGAGGAAAGAAAAGAGGGTACAAATTTTTTACCTACATAACGTAGTATTGGGCACGAGGCTGGTGACAACGAACGCGATAAGGCAAATAGGCAATTTCACTTCGCAGAATAGTGGAGAATTGAGCGGAAGAGAACAAGTTGCGGTGAATTGAATTGGACGGGAAAATGAAGATATCATTAAGAGGGAGGGGAAATTAAACCCAAGACAGGAGCTGTTGGGAATGTCTGGGAGAAAGCTTGCTTTCTCCAGTAGACGCAAATAAGCTGTAAAAACGATCATCATGATGATAGAAATATAAATGAGCAGAAGGAAGAGGAGAGAAAAAAAGAAGTTCGAAACGGTTAATGTAGGTACCAGGGCGAAACGACAGTAACTGAGAGACGGTGTGAAAGGGTAACGGATAGGAGAGGTAACGAGGCGAATGGAAGGAAAGGTGAAGGAAGGAAGGAAGGAAGGAAGGAAGGAAGGAAGGAAGGAAGGAAGGAAGGAAGGAAGGAAGGAAGGAAGGAAGGAATACATTTTTTCGTCCATCGGGATCAGGTATTGTGGGTGGAGGAGGCCCACAGGGCCGCCGCGATGGCCAGGGCCTGGGAGGTGGTCAGGACTTGGCCTGACTCCCCCGAGTTACGCAACATCTGCTCCCAGAGGTGAGGGGTGGGGGGAACGGGGGGGGTACGGGTGTGCGGGGCATTCGCAGAGGGAATGGTAGTGAGTGTCGAGTGCCCCGAAGGCTGGACAGGTAGGGTCAGTAAAGAAGTGTGGATGACTGGGTATCAATTGTCTTCTGTGTGGGAAGGTGTGTGTTGGATGCGCAGCATGTGGCCTCTCTCCAGAGAGAGGTGTGGGTGCGGAGTGGGTGTCGGAGGCGGAGAAGGCTGTAGTGCATGGCGATATCCCTGTATTGCTGGAGGGAGGTTGGGTTGCCTGCAGAGGCATCGCGTGTAGCGTTGTGAAAATGGGTACCCAGTGAATTAGTTCGCGACCACGTACGTCCACCACTTCATCAGCAATTACGCCTGTGTGGGCTGGTGTCCACAGCAGGGTCACGATGTCGGATGGAGGATTTTTGTAGAGAATTTGCAATGCCGTGGGAAATATGTTACAGCGAATAAAATTGCGGATGGCCTGCTGACAGTCAGAGAGGATGAATTCGGGGATGGGGCGCTGGGTGAGCGCGACGGCAATGGCCGCCTCCTCCACCGTGGTTGCGTTGCTGGTTAGGATGGTAGCCACCGCGACGTTTGATGATGTGTGTTGGCCAACAACAGCTACGCAGTGTGTAGGTTTGTGAGGGTGGGGTGTTCGAGGATTGGAGAGCATGAGGAGACTTAGTAAGGAAAACGTATGGCGGGTGGGTGCATGAGAGTAAGAAGAGCGGCCAGATATTATGAGAGTAGGAGTTTTGGGTGTTGTAAAACGATCGCGCGCGAGAGAAGGAAAATTCGAGTGGCAGTGGTGGAGTAGAAGAGTGTCGGAGAAGGTACACGTGAGTTAGAAGTAATTAAGCAATGTCAGTAGAGAGATGGCAAGGAAATTCGCATATCGGGGAATTAAGAGGAGGTCAAGGGTGAGCCGGAGGTATCGCTTTGCATCGTCATTTAGTTAGAAAGAAGCACTGAACTGGTAAGGTTTTGCTGACATGCAATTGGTAGTTTTTCTGCCCGCATCTTCTGAAGGCATCAATGATTGCCCAAAATATATTACAGTTTATTGCAACTGTTTAACAATATGTGAAATCCTGCAGGCGCCGTTAGGATGTCATAATCGTTCTTTAGGCGAGAGCCTTTTCATTGAAGCAAAAAATTACTATTTGGGTGCGATTATTAATGGCTGGCCGGACCTAGTGTCAATAAAACGTGGTTTCCGACAACTTACGTTCATGATCGTGGGTAGGAATGACTGCCAGAAGACAGTTCTCGTAATCGCTGTAGTTGTAGTACGCCGTGAAGGAACGGGTATAGTCTGAAATAAAGCATGATTTTGTAAGGCGAAAAAAAAGCTTACAGACAGCGAACACACTATATTAACCATCCTAGAACCTTTAATGCTCTGTAGGTCCGCTAAAAACGTTTCCTTGTTTTATTTTACCATTAGGAATGTTCTTCGCCAGGCCGTGGACATTTAGAGACGGTAGCGTTTCTTGTGCTACTGAAACGGGCAAATTTTGGCCTCCCTGCTATCTCTCGGTCCTTAGGTTTATCCGCCGGCACAAATGTTTAAATAGCGGGTATGGCTTTATTATCTAGCATTTTCTCTATATTTACCCACATTTTTCAGCAGAAAAGGTATTGAGCCTATTGGAGGAAGAACGACTGTATAAAACGGTCCTTTGGGGTATTCTTTTAACTAAAAATAGATTCGTGCTGAAAAAAAAACGTAGAAGAGCGATATTTACCCAAAAATTACCCAACTAGGATCGTGTCGCAAGCGGTAAGTGCGATCGTGGCGCGCGCGGTAAGTCCCAACAGTCCCAGTAAGTAGCGAAACAGTGGGAACGCGGTAAAATTGAGCTCCGAAAACCTCGAACTTGTGGACCGAAACAGGGAAACAGGCTGAGATGTGGAAGGATTAAAGACGAGAATCAAGTTACATGGCAGGGGTGGAAGAAGGTTCTTGTCTTCCCATGACTTTTGCAACGGCGCGAGCAGACGCGCCGGAAATTTTTTTAGAAGTCACACAATGTGTCGATACTCATCGACACCGTTTCCCAGCCCTTTCCGTCTGTTTAATACAGATCAGAAAAAAACTGCCAACTTTATTCCTCCCGCCATGGGGGCTGAGTGGCTAAAATGTTGCGCTGCTGAGCCCATTAATGCAAGTTCAAAGCCGACCGTGGCGGCAATTTTTATGGTGAGGTGTATAAAGATACTCCCTGAGTGCGGGAATTTCGCCTTTTCCGCGGGTGGTGGAAATTCATTCGGAGCCATCTAGTAGGGTGTGAACCAGTGCGCCGCCCTATCTAAGACGCGTAAATATTCAAACATGGCAGAAATGTGAAGGCAACAATATCAATGTGCGCAGCGAATATACATACTTGCGGGTATTAGGACGAAACAGTGTACTCACCCTTGTTGATGAAAAAAGTTGGCTGGTCAGACACGTTTCCAAACTTTATGTCGAAAGTGAGTTTTTTCCTGAAAAAAAAAACAGTATACCGGAAACGTACTGCAGGCTTGCCGGCACCGAATTGTGTTGATAATTCCCGTCATTTGAACTTCCTATCTGTCATTTCGTTTTTCTCACTTCGGTATTTTACTGGCCTTTGTTACTACTATGCGCCAGAGAAATTCACTAACCCTTTAACCCGGTTGCTCCAGTGCCGAAAAGAACTCATTTACCCCCAAAGTTTCCCGGTGGGGTTTTTATTTGATACCGGGAACTTCACCTTATAAGTTAGTTCCCCTTCTCTGTCATTTAGGAATATCGACGCTGCGTAACCTTGTGGGGTGGCATGAGGATGTCCGCCACATTTCCGGTTCTTACTGTTTGCCATGGATTTTGTTTGAATTTTGTCTATGTCGTGAGAAAACCTTCTTTATACATTTTTTTGGCGCGAAAGGCGGAGTTAATTCTATACGCCTAATGAATAGACAGCGCAATGCAACCAAATACAAGAACGAGGCTAAGGACAGACACAGCGCTATCTATGCCTTCGAATGAAAACTTTATATCCCCCTCAATGCACCTGTACGCTTACAAAGAAAAGCTGTACAGCTTCTTCAGAAACTTCGTACTTGAAGAAAAATTTTTCCTTCTGCCGGATATGATCTCGAACCCACCGCCTAACCGGGGCCGTGTCAGAACGTATTGATCGACAACTCTAAGTAATGGACGCTAATAGACTAGATTACGGGAAATCCCCAAGGTGGAGTAAGTTTCTGCGAAAAGAAATTTGACATCCACCCCAATGAAGCCGTACGGCTATAAAGGAAAGCTGTATAGCTTCCTCAGAAACTTCGAAGTTGAAGAAAAATTCGTCCTCGTCCAGAGTGCAACCATTCTCGTCCAGGATGGTCCATGATTCTGCGGTTCCAACCATAGCAGTATGGCTGCATTGAGGTGAATGGCAAATGTTTATTGGCAGAAACCTTCTCCTCCTTGAGGATTTCCCATAGATCTAATCGATTAAGTGCTATTCCCCGTAGCAAGCGAGGGATATATATATGCAGCGTAGCTTTTAGCGCTGTCTCTTTGTATACTCTCTTCGTTTTCTTGCATTGTTTCACGCCGTTTATTGCTATGAAAGCATACCGAATCACCCAACCTTCGTTTCTAGCAAATTGAGTTCCGAGGCGTGCTCAAAAAAGGCGTATGCAATGACATTTTAAACTTGCCAAAACTAAGCGCGGACATTTCTCGAAATATGCTTATTTTTGAGTTCCCAGGCAAACTTCTTCCTGACAGCCTTACTGTCAGATTAGAAATTTCTGCGAATTTGGAAGGGTGGTCGGGTTTCTACGTACTTTGCAGTGCCGCCGTGACCTTTAAAATTCCAGACGAACGTGGCCTCCCTCTCTTCCGGCACATAGCGAGTTCGAATGGCGCTGAGGCACTTGAAGGCCGAGTCGTTGCTGTTCGTGGAGACGGCCACGACGCGACGAAAAACTCCAATCGCCTGAAAGCAAAAGCGGAGCCCACACCGTAGGCTGAGTTGCACGCCCCTGCTCGATCAATGCCTTGCGAAAGCAGTAAATGTTCTGACAGAGCATTCTGCGGGCGCGGAAAATGGTAAATATTACATATTTTAAAACAACACGCTAACAACACGAAGACTAATGTGTGCCCAAATTACAGAGGGTAGTTCTGTTGTTGTTTTTTCTCTGCATTTACGTCTTGGTACTCTGGTTTTTCAAGTTCTCCACAACTTGCCCGGCAATACGTTCCGCAGAATTTCCGTACCTCCTCTATAGCGAACTCTATATCATGTAGTTTTAGCAAGAGCAATGACTATGTTAAGTTACTTTAGAAATGGGTTTTGCTCTCAATTACTATGGGTCTCGATTTGTGTTGTCGCTGCTTTTCAAGTGCGCCCACGTGCGGAAATTTACTTATTGCATGGCGGTTGCGAAGTCTTACAACTTTCCGCTCGCGTTCTTTGCCGTTGCAGGAAAAAAATACCAACCAAAGGCTGATCGCTCGTGAGCGCGGGCCTCGCGGTAACCACCGTGTACCCGGCTGGCGCACTGGTATTAGCACAAAGCTCCAGCGCTGTGGTAAACTGCTGCCAGACATGTAAAAAAATTCAACCGCTTATGCCAAAGAATAAAAGACCCTCTGCATGGGTGAGGTTACCGCGGTAGCAGCGTTCTCTAGAAGCCAGTATGAATAACCTAATACCAAGCTACGGGTGTGCCACTCCTTCGCGAGACGACTTGTAGATCCTGCGAACGCTACCTCGAGTCGACGACAAAGAGCTAGTGGAAGTCTTCAATGCTTCCGATTATTTTGTATCTACCACACTACGCGAAGAAGACGACTTCCTCTTCGATGCATATGACGACGATTACTAGCACTGGAACTGTGCCAATAAAAAATGATACTGAAACTTAACTATGTATGCAGTAATGCTCACCTACAACAGCTTCGCCATTCAAGTCTTGCGCGTGAGTACAAGCTTCCCTGATGTTTTTTTACGTTACGCTTGTTCAGAGGAATGACATTCCGCGAAAGGAATACACGCTAGTATAGAAAAGGGAATCTTGTCAAATGTGGGTTGTAATGCACATTAACACATTGAGGATCTTCTAGATCCAACTTACCAAAACCTTGTAGCTTAGCGCACTGAAGAAATCCAGCATGTTTTAATAAGAGTCTGAAAAGCTCTACCGTCTTGCCTAATATACAGGTAAAAACGTAGATACACTGCAACACGAAATAATTTTGTCGTAAGATATCAACATAAAAGAGAAGCTCTTCATGCACTTAATATAGCAACTACAAATTACGATTTTTATTTACAGGTACCAAGCCAAACTGCGCTGATTGATTTCAGCTTGCTAAGAAAAATGTCCTGTGAGCGCTACAGGTTTCCAGGAAAAAATACTCTTCACCAAAGAAAATCTTGCGACAAACGCCTCACATCTAAGCAGAGGGCCGACTTAGCACATACACTATGGGCATGCAAGAAGGGCGCCACCCCCACTCCCAGAATCAGTCAGGGGGAGCAATGGTACACCGTGTTGCTCAGCTCCGACCCAGCGGATCAAGTCTGGGCCATCCATCTGATGGAGGACGCTGCTAGCGTACAAGAAGTCTTAGCCGACGCCTTAAACAAGCAGCTTCTTCTCGTAATAACTTTGTTGCTCTCCCTCTGTGAATGAAGTTTTATCTTTTTCTTTCTTTCTTTCTCACGATTAAATGAGGGTACTGCAACCCCTTTGCTAAGACAGATGATTTTTTTTCGCATTTTTTTTCTTTTACGTTTTAGTAAATTAACGGGAAAAAGCTACACTTGGGTTATAAGCCACACCATAGTGGAGGGCTCCCTGGTAATTTTCACCACCTGGGGATTTTTAACTTGCCTAGAAATATCGATACACGAATGTTTTCGCTTTTCGCCTCCACAAAAAAAGCAGCCACTACGGCAAGGATCGAATGGCGCCTCTCGGTGGTTTCTCTAGCAAAAACGCGCAATTGATTGATTGATTGATTGATTGATTGATTGATTGATTGATTGATTGATTGATTGATTGATTGATTGATTGATTGATTGATTGATTGATTGATTGATTGGCGCGCCGAATCTCCTGATGGGCTATGTGGCTCATCGTAGTTGGGGCTCTGGAATAAATTTGACAACTTAGGGATACTTAACGGGACGCGTTATCTAGACACACGGGCGGTTATGCTTTTCAATTAGCAATTTGACGCATGATTGCTAACCAAGGTATTGTGAGAGCATTCCGTGCAGAGTATTTATGCCTTAGTGTTCATTGTGGGTACATTGTAGCTCAAAATATCCTTGTTTCCTCCAAGCACCTTTCGCTTGTGTTGTTGGTGTACATGACAAAATATTTTTCGAATAAACTGCCGTAGCGACAACGTTTTAACTTTCTGCAGAATCACCCAAAACATTTTTTTAAAACAGGGAAAAATGGTGTTGCGGGAATTTGGTCAAAGACACCCACAACGAGACACTAGGAAGTTTGGCATGCAATGGTAAAAATTATTCATTAGCTCTATTCGAATACGACTGCGGATAAACCAGTAGCTGCTCGAGGTCACCATTGAAACACTTTGTTGAAAGAAAAAATATATTTTGAATGCCTCATTTTTTTGTTAATGAGGACACATCTAGGTACTAGAAAAACTCAGAACTCACCCGAAGGCCATCAATGGGCTCTCTATGTGCTGGTGGGTTGGGAATAGCCATAGCCAGTACCAAGGCAAAGAGAGTGCAGACACCGAACCTGAGCCAATGCATCGTGGAGACCTACAAACCGTCAGCAGAGTACGGGGTCACGGTTAAAACAAAGCGGTAAGCGGTGGTCGGCGTCTTTTTACGGAGCTTTCCCCCTCCCGTAAAGCGGAGGAGGGAAACCTGTACCGGGACCAGAGTAGAAAACTGTATTGTTATTTTTTATTTCCTAACAAGCGTAGGAAGAAGAAGAGCGCTAGTACCCAGCTGCCCAATCGCAGTGCCGTCTAAACCATGTCCGATAAGAATTTTTCTTTTCTTTGGCTCGCACGCAGCCACATAGGCGTTTGTTGGTAACAAATACAAAACCGGTTTAAAGCGAAATTTCACATTTTCTCTGTTGAACCCATATGATATCGGTTCAAGGCGAAAGCCCAGTTCTTGAACCTAACTTCAGCAAAGAGACGAGACTTGCGCGCCATTACCATTTCAAACTAGCTTTCTTATCACTTCCCACTCAAAACGCAATGGGCCGTTTTGCTTCCTGTGTGCAGATTACGCCCAGAGTTCAGCGCTCCGTAGACAGTACGGGCCAGGCTTTTAAGACATTGTGTGTTTATTTGCTTGCTTGTTTGTTTTACTTGATGGCGGACGCATTTAACTTTTTTTCGTACATCCTGACGAATGGAGCCGGTGGCCCTATCACGCCTCCGGACTCGGCGGCTCAATGAAAGATGTGCAGTGCTTTAGGCAGCGGGGTAGGAGGACCGGTTATAGATAGCCACCGCCGCATCGTTGTCTCCCTTGGCCAAATTCACAAACGTTTCTTTTCGCTCCCCGAACACCAGAATTCCGCGTTGGGGGCACTTCATGTCTCCTGAGATTTCGTTGCGGCTGTGCCTGGGAATATTCATTACTGTTTTTTAAAGCCCTGGGCTCTTATCAAAACAGCAGAATTGGATCACTGGCTAGGTTATTTTGCCACCAAAGCAACTAAATTTGTGTATGCGGCAGACCCAGCCGTTTGAAAAAAAATCTGGTGCAGGAGAAATGAACTGGCCCTATCTAACGCATCCACTCGGGCGTGTCTCATCGGCTGGGCTTGATGTTCATGAGCTGTTACATTGAACATTTTCTGCAACATTTTAAGAGACAACTTATCCTTACGCCGGGATGTAGTGCTTTGTTGTTAACTTTGAAACATTCAGGATGTGAATTCATACTAACGTTCTTCAGGAGAACGGCTATTCGAGGCCGCGTGCCCCTTCTGCGCGAATATCCTTCACGGACAGTGCCAACAAAATTTGATTGATTGATTGATTGTAGGGTTTAGCGCGCGGAGGAAACGCAGGCGATGAGGCGCGCAGTAGTGGAGGACTCCGGATTATTTAGACCACCTGGTGTTCTTTAACGTGCGCCGAAATCTCGAACACACGGGCGAATTCGCTTTTCACCTGCATCAGAAGAGCGGCCGCCGCGGACGGAAATCGAACCCGCGACCTTATGCTCAGCAGCGCAACGCCTTAGCCACTGAGCCACCGCTGCGGGCAAACAAAATCTGCAATCATAAACTGAAGCTGCCAAAGGAAATGACGGCGATCCCTCTTGCTTGAGCAGGGCTGAACATACATTAAACTCCCCTTAGGTTTTGCCGATGGCTCCTTCGTAGCAACCACATAGTTGCGTTATTTATAGCCCGCCAATAGCTAGTTGCTTCGCAAAAGCACTCATTCAGAATGAAACGCTGTCTTCGAAACGCAATGTTCAGCAGCACTTATTTACAACTGCCAAGTTGTAGACGAATAACACCTAGTATGGTCCCGCATTCTCTTCAGGAGGGAGCGAGTGAAAATAAATTCTATCTCTCTCTCTACGTAAGCACTAAGCCAAAGTGAAAACGCGTTGTGCTTAGAGTTTCGTAAGAATGCGATGGTGAAAGCCTACTGTGCTCTCCTATCTATCTGCTTTCGAACTTTCTGTTTATGTATGCTCGTGCCCGTCACATCTTGACGAGTCCCTTGTACAGCCTCCTCTGCAATTCATGCTACTCGTTCGCTGACGGGTGAACTTCCTGTATGCCCCCATCAATTCACCTCTACAGGCGTCTCGTAGTGCACGTGCGGAGGCATCCCATCATCCTCCTGCACTGCTGTTCCCCTTTTCCAGCGTGGCCTCTACGGCTCGCGGTCGTATTTGCTTGACCTCACGATTCTCTGTCGATCACAACGCGCACGTTCAAGGCATAGCGATCTAAGCTTACCCCTTTTAATATTTAACGGCCGTGTTTGTGTCCTCTAACGATGGCGCAGGGCATTGCAGTTTTCTTTTGCTATGTTTGGAATACTAACGGGAATGGCAGGCGTGGAGCACGATGTCCGTCATGGCACCTAGAATGACCAACTTGGTAATGTACTTTTGTGGGTGTGCTATCTATCAGCTGGCGAGCCTAAAGTGAGAGTTCAAGATATGCCGGAAGCTGTCTACAATAGTTTCGTTGCTTCTTTTTCTCTTTCCTTTTTCTTTGTGGCCCAAACATGGTGTTATTTTTGCTCATTTTTTACTGCTTTGAAAGAACCACAATATCAATCCATATATAACCGACGCATTCCTTACCCTGCAAAGCGCGGGCATATATCAAGTCCCAGATGCTTCAAGACTAAAAAAAGCCGCTGGTTTGTCTTGAAAAAGCGGCCCCGCATTTAAGAGCCCACTTCCTTTATTGCAGGTGTAATTTAGGCGGTAATTTATCGGCTTTCACGTCATCAACAGCAGATGATATGCCTAATGTGAATAATAACACATTAAAGTCCTGCCCCTCCCCCTAGTTTTCTCGCTTTTCTTTCCCCACCCATACCAACGGGTCATCCTAGACAAAATAAAGCTCCGTTTTGGCATTCGTGTGCCACACAGAAACATCACACTCTGTTAATTATGAAACGCAATTGCGATACTTCACCGCACTGGATGATATTGTTACCGCTTACTAGAGGCGTCGGGTTTAGGAGAGCACCCATTTGAGACAATAATTCGCGCTTAACTCAACATTTCTGCAACCTCCTACAGGTCCTCACTAGAATACGCAATAATTTCTGGAGCCCTCATCACGTTAGTTTCACTGATCTACTCCAGCCAGTGCAGAACAATTCTGCAAGGTTATAGTTGCGTTCACACTATCGACACCCAAAGTGTTGAGCCCATAAACTTCGCCTCAATTTTTTATACCTTCACCTGCTTTGCTAGCAATTTCGCCTTCTTTCTGCTATTCACTTTATTGCCATTATTGGCTATTATGCTCACAACGTATTATTCAAGAGCATCCTATCGCGTTATAAACAGACCCTGCACATAAGGTATCCCCACTTTCTGCTCACACAGCCACTTTCAAGTCATCTCCCCCAGAAGGATACGGCAACAAAAGAAGATTTACCGTTATTTAGATAAGATAAGATAAGATAAGATAAAACTTTATTTCCGACAAGCGGGGGGCTCGGAAAAAAGTGGAATTAATTCACTTGACAAAGTCCGAGCCCCGGTTACAGACAGCAACGGGCATCACAAAAGTACATCTTTCCAGAGAACATCGTTTTTGCGGCATCATTATACAAAGTTTTTAGAAATTATTCCGCTGTAACGAAAAAAATTTTTAATACCACGCTGTTTACATGCTCAGTGGTAATCTCATTGGCGACAAGGTGGTTTAACAAGGAAGGCAAAGTGTGTCGAATCATGTTGTTTCCAAAGGTAGTACGCGAAAATGGTACAGTCCATATCTCTTGTGAACGCGTTGGGTATTTGTATTCTTTTGCTGTTAGGTTCGCAATTGATGTTATGAAAGTGTCATGATGTAAGTGAGATTGGTATGATTTTGCTAGGTTGAAGTTATAAAGGTTGTGAACTGATATCAAATTGAGTTTGTTGAATAGGTTTTTAGTATGTGCATTATGCTCTACGCCAGCGATATGTCGTATTGCTTTTTTTTTTGTAACACTTGCATTCGGTTTAGGTTTGTTTTGGTTGTGTTTCCCCACAAAAGAAAGCAGTTTAGTTGAGACATAAACAACGAGTTATAGATATTCAGTTTAACAGCAGGTGGCAAAAAATACTTAAATTTCGCTAGTATTCCAACAATTGTGGATATGCGCGTAACACATTGTTTACATGGTCGTTCCAAGACACATTTTTGTTGAATAGTACACCGAGTGTTTTTACGGAATCCACTACTTCTATAGTTTCATTGCCAAGAGTAATATTTGCATTTAGGAATGCGCTTGAATGCCTAGGAGAAAAGAGAACAACTTAGGTTTTTTTAGTGTTAATTTCCAAGGAATTAACTACGCTCCAACCATGCAGCTTTAACAGTGTTTTGTTTATCTCAGATCCAAGCGTTTGGCAATTACAGCTGGAAAATAAAAACGGCTATTTGCTTCGACCTTTGTGAAACTCAGGGCTTTATAGTCCTTACTTTCGCTGTTTCTTAAGGGGGTATTATTTCTTGAGTCGCGTAAAGATGAACAAGATTGTCTGTCGGTCTGTCTATTTTCGGAGGGATACTTGGTGCAACAGCCTGAACGGAAGATTATTTATTGTGGGTTTTAACGCGCCGACGCAACGCAGGCGATAAGGCGCGCCGTAGTGGAGGGCTTCCGATTAATTTTGAGCACCTGGGGATCTTTAACGTACGCCGAAATATCGTTCACACGGGCATTTTGGCTTCTCGCTTTCACCAGAAAAGCGGCCACCGCGCCCGGGAATCAAACCCGCGTCCTCAAACCTCCAATGCCTTAGACACTAAGCAGCAACAGCGGGATTGAACGAAAGTGGAACGAAGTTTTCGAGCAGTAGTTTATACGGGCTAAATTCTAATTTCTGAACTACACATTATGGCAACATAGTTAAAATTGTTAACATTGTCGAGCAACGCAATTTTAAAAACTAATTCTAACACAACACCGGTTTGTAGAACGAACAACAGCAGTTTGTTTATTAATTAAAAAAATGTCTCCGCAATTTTCCCTAAGCCAAATTTACAAAATGCTTTGAAAAACACTTTTTTAGCAAAAATACAAACGTGTCCCCCCCCCCCCCCCCTCCGCCCTCTCACCCCTTGAGCCGAGCCCACGATGCGGCAATCTGTGCCAGAGGAGCGAAAGGTTCCAATATATGATTTACAAAGCGATGCCCTGGGCGCGGCCATGCTGGCTGGCGTGACGTCATTCGGCATTGCTGGCTTTCTCGGAGCTGTTTCTCGTCGTAGCCTCCGCTGGTTCCCGTGCGTATCGGCGAGCGCCGGCGGGGCTTTACGGGCGAATTTGACAACTTTTTTGGAATGCCGCGATGAATGGGCGGCTTGTTGGCCAACTGTGTAAAGTGTGCCCACGTTCAGATATTACTCAGTCAGAAGAAGACCCACGTAAAGGTTGCTTTTGCGCTATTTTGACTGGCATTCATCGCCTAGTTTCATGTTTTACCCTTTCGTCGAAACAAAGAGGTCTGGTGGCTTTAGATCAGTTTTTTTTTTTCTTTTTTGGATTTGTACGTACGCTGTTCGAGTAACAAAACAACACCCTACACGCTGTAACATCGTGTAATAAGTCCCAATCCTGCGTGTACTTATTTAATAACGCTCTAAACCTTGCTGTGAAAGCTTTACGGCCTACGCTAAAATGGTTGGCAGTGCAGGCACTATATTCTGAATATGATGGGATGTAGAACAAAATAACCCTGCACGGGTATGGCGGTTGTATATTATTCCTGTGTCGCCTTTTATGTTTCGACTATGGACGTGTGATCCCTCCGCCTTAAAATTGTCGGCTGGCTTCTCAGTTGGTCTGCCTTGCTACCTCTTTCATTATCAGCTGTTGCCTGTTCGGTGTGTGCTAATTTGGGGCTACGGAAACCCACTCGCTGAAACTGCCATATGGCGCGTAACGTGGACGCAAAAAATTGCATTTACGCGCGGCTAATAACGTTAGGTGCGCTCGCCCCGAAATCTCGAACTAATGCTCAGCACTTACAGCGACATTTAAAACGCTTAAATGGGGGCATGAAGCGTTGTTTACCACATGCAAATATTTCACGATCAGGTACATAAGGCAGTGGATGGGAGCACTATTGTATTTCTATATTGTGCATTACACAATTGGCTTGAAAACATGCGACATCACAATTTTTAAAATGTCCTTCGTTTTTATTTTTACCAATGGATTAGTGCATTGTTTTTTGTAGATTGACCGCAGCAAGTTGTATCCATTTGCGGCCCAAAGACGTGACTGCCGTTACCACGTTTGCCGCCAATTGCAATGAACACCTCATAGGATTTAATTACGGAGAGTTGAGGTGGCGAACCTTCATTTTGTGCCGCCTCAGTTGTGGCTCTGCATTGGACTACGCTAAAAATGTACCTTTATAATATTCCACTCCATCCACTTCCGCAGCGAAATGCATCGCTCAAAGATTTCATATACTTGTGTCCGCGAGAGTGCCCTTTGGGTGCGCTTTGTAAGATACGTCATGCCTTCTGAAGGTGCAGACTAACAATACGTTCCTAGCCACAGTTGTAATCGATAACGTGTTTTTTTTTTCTGTTTTCCCGCACTTCGTCTTTTCAACCTGTCGTACTAATCGTGACATGGAGGGAACCTGGACATTAGGTAGCGAGCGACTGAATCACGTGTGGTGGCGCCGCCCCGGAGACTACATGTTTTAGTACACTGGTGTCTTTCCGCGTACGTTCTGTTCCATTTCACGACGACAAGCATGAGCTCCGACTACGTACACAATAATAATTATGACTTTTCTTTTTGCCTTACCGATTTTACTAAAGACTAAATTCGAGCGCAAGATGGGAGTCCCGGCGAAACCGAAACTACAAAAGGCCAGTAGTGGCGAGGAGGGCGCTAGCGCCATCTAGCTAAGGCGGGCCTAACTCCTTGCGGTAAACCATCGCCTTCGTGATCGGCTGCCGGCGGCGCGCCGTTGCTCCGGCCGTCCCATTCGGCGCGTCCCCCAGCAAAAACCTGTAATTTGGCTAACTCCGCAACGCGCCGCGAGGTGGCGGTGTTAGCCGATGGTTCGGAAGCTTGCACCCACTCCTCTCCACGGCTTTGCGGGGCCTGAGTTGCTGCATGTCTTCGCTGCCGGAATTCGCGTAACTGTGTTGAAGCTTTATTTTTGCTGAGCTGACCAACCAAACGATCAGGTCATGAAGTCCGCCTGTCTCAGAAGCTTCGAGGAATAGCACGGAAACCAAGATATGTCACTGTACGGCGAAAAGTTAATCGCGTTTTGTTTGTTGGGCTTGATTTAATCGGCGCAGGACATTTCGGAGCAGGACGTTTCGGTGCGGACATTTGGGTGCGGAAACTTTTAGGCGACAGATTTATCGGGTGCTTGCTTGCCAATTGGAACAGCCGTTATATTTTTTTCCGCGTAGGGTTGGTTATGGACAACAATCAAGAGCATGCAGTCATTGCATTTTTATATTGACTCCGTGTTTGATTTTTGCTAGGTATTTTTAGAAATCGACCATTTCTCAATTTCTGTTTGATACCTCTTTCAGAGTAAACCTGCTATATGCAGCCTACTGGTTATGTTCTTGCGCTCATGCTTTTTTAAATTTACTACAAGATTTTAATTTATATTCGTTTTCTTGCGGCATCCAACTCAGTTAAGACAATTAGCCGCCGTTTACGATGGTATGATTCATAATTCTTTATTCAGTTTTCTTTAAATAAAAGGCGCACTGTTACTATCCAAAGAAAGCATTTTTACAGGCATTCGTTTGCACCCCACGACGCAGAAAATCTTATGAGGAGTTTTATGTAGGTTGTGCTGTCAAACCAAAATAATATCTGAAACATTGTTGCCGCCAGCATTTTTTCATACGGACAAGTCTACGATATTGTCATGGGGGAAGAACGGGCCTCTTTGAAAATAGCTGAAGCTTCTTTTTATCCTAAATGCTTATAAAGCGCGTGCTGCTTGTGCGTACAAAGCAATGATTTTGCCTGATCTAAAACGTTGTCCTCTGTTCACGTGCACAGCAAGGGACGATGAACATATGCTACCCCCACTCTGTCCATAGTGATTGTGAGGTCACTGCTTGACAATGTTGGTGCAACTGTCAAGAACAACGCTGTATTCAGCAAAAAAAACTGCTTTCCAAGTTCCTGCATCGCAAAGGGCTTCATGTGAGAATTATTCTGTTTGTCAAGACAAGCAGATCAGAAATGTACGCTTTCAAGGCATCGATGCCTTGAAAGCGTACATTTGGGAATATAAGTGCAGTGTAGTTTGTAAATAGACGTTCAATAAACTATGCAGCTCTTGGACGAGCCTTAAGTACAGATTTGGTTCCCAACTTTTAGTGTGTACATATAAGTGGATATTGTCCAAAGCAAACATGAAAGCTGTCATCATTGCTTAAAACATGGACATGTGCTTCGAAATCAGTAATTGAAAGTTTAAATGTCTTGGCTATTCATTCCCAAATAGGCAAAATTGGGCTTGCCTGTGGCCTCCGAATTACGTTCAATAATACAATAAAACCGGGGTACATCTGACTTCAAGTTTTTTATTTGTTGCGACTGAAATTGAAACCGTAACTTGCTTAACGCGCGTGTGTAAAACAGATTGCCGCATCCTTGAGGCTATCGCTCAGGGTAACACTCCTTAAACGTGTTAACCCTAAAAATAGGATGGGTCCTTCTACCCAACAGCCATTAATTCAAAGGCTAGATAAAAGCACAGACATTCGTCACGGGTATGACGCTCTAATGAACTGCATTGACCATGCAGATTATATAAAGTACGTTATACGTTATAACTTATTAAGTACGTTATAAAGCGAACTGAACGTTATTTAAGCGCCAGAAATTTTCTATTGGCAGCAGCGAATATTGTCCGTGTGTCGAGGGCATCATGCTGCACATATTAAAGAAGTCGCATAGCTGCAATCCCAGCTAAAATAATTGCATTATCAGGTTCTATGAGTCGCTTTGCATCCATGACATGAGGTATGCTTTGTTTTTATTCCGATACAAAGTGCGAAAGCTTACGAAACGCTATTTCGAGGACCGCTGCACCATACCCGGCTTTCGTTTCAACCATCGGCTCCGCGCGCCGCGGTGCGGCGGAGAACGGCGAAACGGCCTCTTCGGAATTACGCTCTCTCCGGGCGATTGGGACGGCTGGAGCAACGGCGCGCCGCCGGAAGCCGATCGCGGAGGCCGTGTGTAAACGGTCGATGGCTAGGAGCAGTGGTAGTATTAGACAGAGTAAATAAGCTATGCTTTAGAGTAACGACATGACGCAAGATAGCAGCCATTTTGGTGCTGCCGCAAGGGTGGCCAGCTTCATGTGCACTATCGCAGCCCACAATGACGGCGGAATTGGTCCGGGCCCCGCTTGGCAACCATGACAGCTGTGTTTACTTTTAGAATATTTAGAGACAGCTAGCCGGTGCTATGGGGACCGGCTCGGTTACGCTAGCGAAGCTTATTTGGTGGCTCTAGGTTATGCTGGAGCCACTAATTAGGCTACCCTTTGTAAGTGGCTGTAGGCTGCGCAAGGCAGCTGTGGTTCTTTCTCAGCAGGAAGCGATGCAGGCGTTTTCCACATTCGCGCCGGTTGAAACAGCCCAGTACAGAGCAGCACGGCATCACAACTCTGTCTGGGGGCTTTACAACCATCCTCAACGTGTCATACAGCCACACTGCGCTCCAAAAATTACGACTTATTGAAGAGCGCGGCAAGCCAGCACAGAGACACCAAAATGTCAACGCCAATGTGTCGTCCGAGGTACTTAAATGCCACGTGATGCGGTTCAACCAATGGCCGCTTTCGGTGGCGTACAGCAATGACAGAAAAGAGTGCCGATATTCTGAAACCTTATCTAGTGGCTCTAGGTAGTATTAATGCCCCTAATTTTAGGGGCCTTAGGTGGTATGGGAAAATTGAATGGACTTGGGCAAACGCATAACTTGTTTATCGTGGAATGAGCGAGCTGGGAGGGAAAGGGCATGAAAGGTGGGCGGGGTGGGAAGAGAGGCGTTTACGTGCCGGTGGCGGCAGGACACTGTCCTATTTCGACATTTGCACAGGTGTGAGCAGATACGTAAGCAGTTTTCTAATGAAAAATTACTGATGCTGTCTTTTTATGTGGCTGTTGGCCTTGTTCTGCACTTTTGTGCCTTTTTGTGCGTTGTTCTTTGTGCAGACTTGTACCTTTTTGTCTTGTTATCCCCTTTTCTCGGAGTTTTGTGTTGCATTACCAATCTAACCACCCGTAACATTTCTATAAAAAGGAAAAGGTGGCTGTAACCATGGAGGAAGAAAAAACTTTTTCTTCCTCCATGGCTGTAACCCAGACCGGAGAAGAGAGAGAAGCCTCATGTAGCTTGGAATGGCGGCTGCCAAATATTCATTGCCTCACTTAGGATAGTCTGTTTCCTCTGTTATGGCTGCCGCTTAAGAACACACAGTTTTAGAATTCTGTCTTCTCTGTGCGTTCCGTTCTTACCGTGCTGACAGGGACCCGTCTGGGACCTTGCGTATTCGTTCCGGTAGGGTGGATTATTTCGACGGGACGGCGCTCCTAATGTCCGTGCATTCGTTACGGCGGGGCGTGTCCTCCTCGCTGTACCGGCGTGGGCAGGCGCTGTCACGTACCGGTTCTTGTGACACGCACGCAACGGACGGAGCAAACGTAATGCTGAACATTTCTAATATCCCCGCGGGCCGCTACGGAGACAGGCGACTATAAACATGTTTTCCGTAGCAGAGCTGTTTAATCTACCGTAGCGTGAGCTACACTGGGCCGAGGTTGAGCAATTTCTTGTGGCTCCTGGAGAGCCGGACCACGCATGCGCGAGAAGGCGTGACGTCACACGACACACAGAACGTTGCTCGCTGCCCGGCGTCTCTCACACACCCCCCCCCCCCCCCCCCCCCGCGCCAAGCGTCTTCGTCGACCTCCGTTCAGCACGTAGCGGCCGGGTCCACTTGATGATCATGCGAGGGGTGGCCTCGTGTGGAGCCGATGGCTCGTGCGTCCCAGCAACACCATCTTGCGCCTGTGGAACCAGCTTAGCCCTGGGGCGATTGGTGACGGTGCGCCGGGGCCGTGTGATAAATATACATGCTTCACATAATGCGTATACCGTGTGTGTGTGTCTTTGAAGCAGCAGTAAGCATGATAACCAGGGTACTCCTATACAACCAGAAATGCTAAGAATAACCACCTGAACCTTAGCTCACGCTACGTATACCCTGGAATAGCCGAGCTAAGCCACTGCTACATTTTTAGTTCTGCCGTAGACCGCTACTGCAAAACTCAGCCGAACCGACCGCACGTGAGCGCACGCCTCATGAAGAGCACCCAGCGCGGGTCACGCTTCATGATGCGCTAGCGCCACGTGAGTATCTGGCGAAGGTATACCAAGAACAAAACGAAGGAAGCTCACATGAATGCGTAAAACAAAAGTAGCGAAGAGTACGCGACCTTCGCGACCATCACAACGATTTAAGTCCCCAATTGCAGCCGATTTGCTTCTTCGCTGCTGCAAAAACCTTCACTCCATCTTTGTTGCTATAGCGTCTAAGAAGCAAACCGAAAAAGCAGAACGAACGAAAGAAAAGTGTGCACTTAAACTAGGCGGCTAAAGGTGAAACGTGTACCCAATCACATGTTATGTGTCGAACTGGTGTCGTGATTGCGCACACCACCATCACAGCCGAGTGAATAAGCCCTTTGACTCTCAGGGAATATTTAGGTGCAAATAAAGTTATTGTTGCAAAATATGATCAAGGTCGGAGCCCTGTGAGTAGGACAACTGACTCTAACTCCAATGTTCTAGCAGACACGGGATCGAATCCTGCCGGTGGCTGTCATTTCTTTTCTTCATAATGTTATAGACGCCGGAACCAACAAATTGCTAAACAGCTTCAACATTAAAAAGTCGCGGGTCTTTGAAGCACGAAGCGTTCTACCGCGTGAAGGTCGAGTATAAGTGTCCCGGTGTGCTCTATTAGTACGCGTTTTTGCCCACGGAGTTGAAACGCTTTAGCGCATGGCGTTAAAAAACTAGTGTCCCGATGTTTTTGTACCATGATAAGATGACACCACGACGACCGGAGACGGCGACAGCCTGAGGCCGTTAGGGGCTTCGCGCATAAAAAACCGCAATCACGAGAGCGTGGGCATCGTGAGGAGCACCCGGCATCAGCCAGCCGGACCACCGAGAACACTCTGCCCAGCGTTCGTGGCGTGACCTATCGCGTGCTGTTCTTCTCGCCTGTTAACGTTCGTTCGCGCCTAAAGTGTGGAGCACAGACGCCAAGTTCGCGCTAGAGACGCGGATTTTCAGGAAGCCGGGTGCCGCGGGTTGTAGCGTGTGCTAACGAAGTCCACTTTGGATGAGCGATGAAGGGCTGCGGACAAAACGATCCAGGCCTCCAGCGAGGGTTAACGTTTAGCATCAAGTTCGAAAATCCGTGTGAGGTGCCGCCAGCTCTGGTTTCTTCCGCCTTGCAGCACCAGAGCAAGCTCTCGCATTTTTTTTTTGCATACAGAACTTTTTCTTTTTCTTACTTCGCAGAAGAAAACTTCTTAGGGGAAAAACGCGCAGGTGAACCCGCTTGGTTTTGCGATTAAGTGCGGAGCATTTACGAGCCATACTTCGCGCGCACTGGCTTTGGTAGGGATGTTTGGAAGCGATATGCATGACGAATGCGTCGGTGGAACATAGTGGGAAAGTAAGTGCAAAAATAAAAACAAACTCTAAAACAAAAAAACCAATAACTAGAACAAAGCTAAAAATAGGAGTAAGGAAAAACAGAAATGACGATTGTGCATAATGACATAAAAATGAGTCCAGTGAAGAATCGTTGTAGAGGGGCGAATGCCAGTTGTAGCAACCAGAGTTACTTGATGTAGGAGTTGCGAAACTCCCCATAGGCCACATGCATTAAAAATGGCCCTACGATTGTTCCACTCTTTTGGATTTTCCGGTACAGTGGCGCCATCTATTGGTGATAGATTAAGCTATACAACGCAGTTCGTGGCCTCCGCGATCGGCTACCGGCGGCGCGCTGTTGCTCCGGCCGTCCGAAGCGCCCGGAGAGAGCGTAAGTTGAAAAGGGTGAGCGGCCGCGTTTTTCGCCGCACCGCGTCGCGCGTAGCCTGAGGTCGCTTTCCCTGGCACGGGCGGGCGCAGAGGACGAAAACTCGGCCTTCGCAGCTTCTGTCCGACGTTTAATAAAAAAAAATGTTTCCGCACACTAATGCAGGAGAAAGGTAGGAGTAGTTACTGGTGCCATTAGGGTAGTTACATGGTTCTTTTGAATTTTCGGCGTAGACTATGCCCGGGGTGATGCATAAGTGAATTCATTGCACAGCAGTATTCTTTTTTGTAGTCCCGCATGGTTCCAAAACCCAACACGTTTTCCGGTTTTATTTCAGAAAATCTCGTGCACGTTGTTTGGAACGCACGGAACGCATATTACGTGTGTTCCGAGCAAGAATCAAATTATGCGAATTCAACCGACCGGCATCGAATCATTAGCAAACACGAAAATACCCCCATGAGTTTCCTTTTTTCTCCTTTAAACGTGCAGCGTTTCACAGATAAAGTGGATGACATGGCACCATTGCTTAAAACGTTTGGCACAACTTTTACAGCGACATTATTAACAGACCCGTGGTATACTTCAGCATCAGAAGTGTACACTGTCCAAATGGCTATCGGTATTTCTTCCGAAATAGGTAGGGTAAACGGGCTGGTGCCGTTTATTGGCATACATGCTTGCATATACAAACGCACAGAGACGCTTCCAGTGTAGCATAAATGAACGTGGTATAAGAATCATAAGAATCTTTACTCGAGTTAAGGTTGGTAGTTCTACACTTGATGTGTTTATTCACTAATATCCCGAACAACTTACTTACAGTTGATGTTGCGCATACAGATATTAATGATCACCTTAACTGCTCACCGAAAAAATAATGTCCTTAATATGTCATGCCAACAAATTATGTGCAAATATAGAAACTCAGAAACAGTCTTTCGAAAAAATACACATGTAGAGTCGATAGCGGTGTGAAACGCATCGCAGAAAACCGTGACTTTTTCACTCACGGCGAATAACTTGGTACCGACATTGCAGTAGGTACTTGAAATGCTAAAAACATACTAAAATAAAACGCAAAAAAAAATTCCCCCGCATTTCCCCGAGGGGGAGAATGTGAAAGTGCGAATGCACGGTTGTCGGCCCGCTTGCGGCGCTTGCGCTCGGCCCCCGCAGCCCACCGCCTCGCCGCCTTCTCTTCCATCTCTTCCATCGGGTTTGTAGTATCACGTGTACACCACGCAGTTATCACGCCGCTATAGCGCCGCTGAGTCGCCAACGCACGCCGCTGACGACGTAGTTTGAATGCGTTAAAGATATAAGACGCGTTACTGACACCGATATCAGCGTTGCGTCCGTGGCTTATTCGGTAGAGCGTCGGGCTGCGGCCAGCAAAGTCCTCGGATCGAAACCTGGCATCGGATGCTGTTTCATTTTTAAATATAGAGGAGCAATGCGGACGCCGCCGCCGCCGCCGACGCCGGCGGTGGATGGTTTGGGGTCGCTTATAAAGTGCATTCGCACTTAAAATGATTGATTCGTACCCGTGCAAGCCTGACATATTATTTCACTATGGTAGTCGCCTGCCTATAGACAATACACGAGAGCTTATCGGTATTACGCAGTTTTCGCGCACGTGCACTCGCACGCACGCACGCATGCCCACACACGCACGCACGCATGCCCACACACGCACGCACGCATGCACACACACACTCACGCACGCACGCACACACACACACACGCACACACACACACACGCACACAAACGACACACACACACACACACGCACACACACAACGGATACCAAAGGGTTCGAAACAACTTAAAAGGCAAAAAAACATATTTTGGCGCTGCGATATCCCGCGAAAAAATTCAGCAGGCTGGCATTCACTCTGCCCGAGATGACAGAACCCTGGGCTATGGCATTCGCCTTTCAAACAAACGGCCTCTAAAGCTGCGGGCAAAGGCCATCGGGGGTGTTAAACAACGTACAATAAAAAACTTTGTACTTTTAGGATCGAGTAAAAATACATAGACAACATATAGAGAGTTTTCAGGCACGAAGACGCGACAACGAAGTCTGATTTACAACTCAGAGCGCAGACAGCGTCGGCCAGATGAGCATCTCTTCAACCTTAGGCTAAGGCCTCCACCTCGCGGAGGGAATAGGAGTTAATAAAATTACCTACACCGCTCCGCCTGGCTCCGCGCCGAGCGGGACGGCCGGAGTACCGGCGCGCCGCCAGTAGCCGATCGCGGAAGCGACGCGCAGTGCGCCGCTCGACGACCTGAACAAAAAAATGGTATTTTGGTGCTTACGTAAATCTGTTGTGCCGAAGAAGCCCCCCGTGTACAACCACGCAAGCGTTCCATGAGTAGTAAAAAATGCGGCCGTGGGGTTAGTGAGATGCGTTGTCACCTGCGCATCGTCGCCTGCTGCGCGTCTGCTGTCTGCCGGCGGCAAAAAAAAAAGCTAAAAATTCGCTTCGACGGCTTTACGCAAGCTTTAAAGGATTATTTAGAGCCACTGGATCAGCTACTGGATTAGTTTTGGTATTCAGTGTGATGTAGGCCGAGCGAGAACTGCAAGTTTTGTACTTCATGTCGCACCTATGCTGTGCCGAAGTGAAAGCGCCAATCGGTCGAGGCAGTTGCGCAGACGCAGAAACTATCGCAACAAAAAACTTCACTTAAAGAAACGATCAAGAACTCAGGAAAGTGCAAAAATAAACAAAAGTATGCACCATTAAAATATAGTTAACGTCAAATTGTTAGGTTTTGTAATTGCTGTGTATTTTGGATAGTGCGTGTGGTGGCCGCGGTGGCGCCACCGTACATACGATCCAAAGCAGGGGGGATCCAGGTGCGCGCCGTTTTTTGAGGCGGAGTTTCGCAACTGCCTACATCGAAGAGCTCTTGTAGCAACCTAGGGGGGGGGGGGGCGGAGCAGGGGGCACCGCTTGTTTATTCTTTGTCAGCTTGTTTCTTCTTTTTTTCAGTTTCTGATTACTCCAGCCACCACTTCAGGGTCGACGGACTTCGGTTGAGCAAGGCGTCGTACACGCTTCTCTTCAGTATTCTTGCAACCATAAGCACGAAGATTATAGTGGCCCGACGATTATCCCCAAATACTGCGAAACGGTAAAAGACGGTAGCTGAGAAGGCCTCTTTATTAAAAAAAATTATTGATCCTCATCGCAAAGATCGTTGTCAAACTGTGGGACCCTGACGTCACATGTTTGTTCGTAGTTGTCGAGGCAGTCTTGAGGAACCGCCCGGGCCACAGATCGCTTCACCCATAGCACGCAATCTGGAATAGATCAAAGTTGATTTGTAATATGCGCTGAATGCAATGGGGCCTACAATACCAATATACTGCGTTATTCACTCATTGGTTCCGCTTTCCTTTTCTGGTAGCATTTTGTTATTCAACGTGTTTACGAAGGAATTAGTCCAGGCATATTATCAATTTGGAAGAACTGCGTAACGTATGGGAAGCTGAAAAAGCAGTTACGAACACACAAACTGTATGCGGTTGCCTAAGTAAAAAAAAAGTAACAGAAACGGGATTCGAACCGACGAGCGCGGAGTAGAGGCTAACGACTCACCTACTACCCTACTCAGACGTGACATATTTGGCCGCTGTCGACATACTCCAAGCCTGCTCAGAAAGGTGTTAACAGAAGAAATATTCCTCGCGGTGCTTAAGTCTGCTTTACGTGCTTTCAATGCCAAAGCTTTGTGTGTTTTTCTGGAAATGCTTTAGTGCTACGTCCAATGTCTATCATGGTCGTTCTATGAAGCTACAATAACACAGATTTCTAGATTCTCAGTGGGGAGTTCCGAATGATCGACAGTCTGGTAACGCGCAAAGGCAAAGAATACAAAGTGAGAAAAGGATCAACTCTTACGGAGTCTTGCATGCCCAGCGTCTCAAAAAATAAGGTAAACTGAACCAGCATTGAAAGCCCAGTAACAGACCGGAGTTCCGAACGAACTATTTTTCTCCCTCTCTCCAACACCCCCCGTGTTTTGGTGGCTAAGACGCCGTGCAGCTGCTGGTTCCAGCGGCACAGGCTGGATCCCAGACGCGGTTTCTGTTATTGAGAAGGATCTGAAGAAAAAAACAAGCCTGTGTCCGAATATTTTGCGCAGTAAACATTCCCATTTATTCTAAGTTTCTCCTGTCCTAATGACCTACGCTTGCCCTATTTAGAACAGATGTAGCCGTTTTCGGTTTATGCACACTTCTATTTTGTTTATGAAACCTTGTGTTACGAAGTACTTAAGAACTGCGACCCCGTTATTTCAGCGACATCTTCGTTCGTATCACTTAGCGGTCAAGACGTGTCAGCTTCTGGTCTCAAGCGTGTCCACAATCATCCCTAGAAGAGTGCAGTACAGCGGGCAGAACATTTCTCCTCCCATATCCATGCTGGTCACTGTGACAATTGCGTTTCTCTTTAGCGTTTTCATGCGTTTACTTCAGTGTACCCAACCACACAAGCGCGAATTCACAGCCGACATTTCCCATATGTCTTTACTCCATTCAGCACGCTGCGTGCCGTTTCCGCCTGTCCAGTAAGTACTTATGAAACTTGAAGTGGAGGAATCCTCAGGATGCGGAAATAAATTTAGGGCGCCTTTTACCGCAGCTGCATTAGTTACTCCCTTATTACTCAGGCCTAGGGGGATTGCATGTAAATTATAATGAAGCAAGAGCACACTTTGCGTCATAAGAGCCTGTATGCGGTAACTTACGATTGTGCTCAGGGGTTGGGATAATTGCCACCATGCAGTTCTCGTAATCTGTGTAGTTGTAGAACGCCGTGTACAGGTTCGTCCGGTCTGTAAGAAAATGTCGTGTTCCAGAAGGAACACAAAGGGTGAATATTACGAGAGAAGACAAAAGGCCAAATGTACAATCTGAATTGCCGTGCCTAATGCCTGAAACGTACCCTAACGCCCAATTGAAGCAAACAAAAGAAGAAAGGTGAGAACTTTGAAGGCGATAGTTTTTTGTCGTAACCAAAACTGTAAACGTTTGGCCCATTTTTTCCAAGATTTATCTGCCAATCGAAAAAAAACAGGGCATTTGAAGGCATCACTTCTTTTACTTGAAGGAAAAGATGCGATGATATAGTCAAGACCATTCAAAACTACTAAAATCAGGGTCATAGGTCATGCCTGTTCTCTTTACTCGGTACCAAAGAAGCGTAAGGAGGGCTTGGGGCTAGAAGTCCGAACGTGACCGATTAAGGTACGCCTATTTTAATGAGTATTATGCATCAAATGGCGGTTCAAGATAGTACACAATAAATACACATTAAAAACATGGGCAATTGTGCGCTCTCACAATGAAAAGCGCGGAAGCAGGCTGATGGCCAGAAAATTCATTTGAGAAAATCGGCATTGAATCAAGGGCACTGGGAGCGTTAGGGGATGGGAAAAGCTAGACATTGGCAGCCGGAGACAGGAGATACATATTGCGTTGCTGGGGAGGCACAAGACTATTACACTTCGAGGACATTTGCAGATGAGGAAATCATCCATTTTGGCATATTTTCTGCAAGCAAGAGAGGACTTTTCGTCGAGGCTAATAGCTACCACCTCGTCCGAAATTGCTCTTGTCAGGGCACGTGCTATACCATAAGGGCCATGTGATGTTACTGACCGGGAAGAATGGTTTTGTCATCATAACACTGTTTTATGCATTCTTATGCTCTGATATTTATTAGACCCGTTTCTCGTATCAAAAAACGCAAGACGTCATGGAGCCAGCAGGCTTATTCAGTGATCGGGCACAGTCTCTGTCAAACTTTTCTTGTCTATGCCCAAAGCACATCAGCCACGAAAAACGTAAATGCCTTAGCTTACGTCTCCAGCTAGGCTGAACAAGGTTTTCCAAGAAACCTACAGAAACACCTCTTATTACTAGAATCATCAAAAAACTTCGTCGCAGTTGAACTTCAGACAATCTATGAATTGCTCGTGGTACAGAAGACTTCCTCCTAGCCTGCACTTATTTCGACAAAGACTCTCCGTAATTCCATCTCTGTTCGTCACACAAAGAAAGTAATAATTTCGTGGTGTTCCACTGGACTCCCGCGAAGCGTGGTTTCACGACATTCCCGGGCTCTGAAAAACACTTGTGAAAAACTAGCACTCACCTGCAATGCTTGCCAACATCCGAAAAATGCTGTAGGTAACTATTTTAGGTTGTACTACCCATGTGACCTGCACTGACCTTAAGTTTTTTTTTGTGGTGTGTGGTGCCTTCCTATTTCCACAAATGGCCCCATGAACTGAGTAAAGAAGTTCTTATTTATTCTTTTTTCTTAGAACGAAGCTACATATTACCCCAGAATTAACGCTAATATAGGAAAAGTACCATGTTTTGTTTAATAAAATGGTCCGTAATCTTTGGTTTCCTTTTACTTATCCCTGCAGAATCATGTGGGCGAACGTGTTATTCGACATAACGCTTTGGGATAATCATTCTCCAAATTTATGAGGCCTGAGAACCTAGCTTTGATTCAAAGAAAGGCATAAGACACAACTTTCATGCAGTAATATTGCTTCCCCACTTTGGGATGTCATCACACTAAACCGTATAGAAACCCCAACTATGAAAATTAAATTGATTATGTATCGAAAAAACGCCACCAAGACGCCCAAAAAGCTGCCTTGTTGATTATTTCCCGGATGACTACATCGGCCCTGTTTCACGGGTGACCGAACATGAACACAAAACTGTCTGAAATACGAAGTGAAAACATTGCTTGTGAAATTAGGGTAAATGTGGATGCCTTCCGTTCTGTTAAAGGAGCCATGAAGAGAAAATACAACTTCGTTTAATTTGAAAGAACGAGGATTCAGTATCTCACTCAGCTCCATTAGAGCCACAAAAGATGTTTTTTTAACGAAAAAAAGCAAGAAGTATTTAAAAACTTTCAAATTTTGCGCCACAGTGACGTGTTATGAGCAAGAATGACGTCGTACGGGCCAACAATAAAACATAATTTTCAGTGCGTTAATTGCACGTTAGCATTCAAGTGATGCGGTCAAATGGAACTAGAGGCCCCATTACAGACGTCCAGTCATGTGTCGTCACGACAGGTCTCTTAGGCGGCCGTCAATCGCAGAAACAAGGTTCCGTGACGTCATAGAAAAGTTGCGGGAAATTGGCTAGGGAGTCGCGACTGCTTCAAACGTTTTCTTTAATATCTCCGTTATTTGTTCGAAGATTGCGATGATATTGGTATCATTGTTATTGGGACTAAGCAGTCTTTCTAATAAACCCAACTTGTATTTTGTCTTCATGGCTCCTTTAAGAAGGCTGACAATCGAAGATGGAATAAGTGCCAGGAAAGTAAAAAAAAAGTTTGCTTGTAAATACCGATTGAGCATACTTCTAAGCTAATTTGCTGAATAAAGATTGAGGAGACCAGAGTTTGTAGTAGCCGACACGCATGTGCTGTCGGTTGTCCTGCTTCGTCGTCTGCATTTTACTCTCTAGAGAACACACCAATTCAAACAGCTCTATTACGAGGGCCAGAAGCCAGGTCGCAACAGGTAGCCAGTCGTTCACGCTGTGATCTTCCTCTAGCAGAAGCGAGAAGTTATCAGTGAGTGCGTGAAGCCTGACTACGCTCCACCGCCGGTGCAGGCATAAAGGGGAAGCCAGTGATGCTCACATACTTAAACGTGAAACACACGAGTGAAAATGTCGCCCAGCAAGCACTTCCAGCGTGAAGAAAAAACACTGTCAAAAGTGTCGCTGCACAGGGCCTTCAAGACGAAGCGCGAAACATGTGCTTTCGGTTCTGAACAGTTCTCGTATGCACCGAATTTTCCACGCAATTTTCCACGCACACAATATGGCGAGACTAAGGCATGTAAAGGTTCGCTGTTATAAAAAACTATAAATTCTTCAAAAAAGGAGAAGTCCCCAATTTCTGTCATGATCACCAGATTTGCCCTATAGGGGTTTGCACAAAAAATAAAAAATAACACGAAACCATAATTAGACAACGAAATTACCATAATTTAGTACATGTGCCGCCTTCCGTCGAATAAACAAAAATTAAAGAAACATCAAATTATTACGAAATCACATAAATGAACATTTTAATAGCCACCTTACAAGGAGCCGAATTCAGAGCCGTCACGCGGTAAATCCGAAACAAAAATCCGATCTCAGCCTTTGACCTAAGCTGTCACCGTCATGGTCAAACCCCTTCTAGTGGTTATGCGAGAACAGCGGTTGGCAGATAAATAACGTCCCAGATAAACTAGGAGTTGTCAATGAATCTTGATCTTCTTAGGGCAGCTGACGTCGTCCCTATGCAATCCCCTTAAAAAGGAACGTATGAGTGATGGAAAGTTCGACATCGACCTCAATGCAGCCGTAGGGTACAAACGGAAGCTATAAAGCTTTCCTCTGTTGCCTAACGGCGGCATTGAGGTGGATTTCGAATTTTCCTTCGTAGAAACTTCCTTCACATTGGGAATTTCCCCTAAATTTTGTCAAGGAACGTGTGAGTTGAGGATGGTTGATTTGAAGTCCAGGACAAACACGAAGTCTTCAAATGGACGGGATTTAGCTTCTGAGAGCTGCTTCCATGGTCACTGGCTGATCCAGCCGTATTTGGGTTCACAGACAAATGATGAAAAAACGGAGGCCCACTTTAAAGCTGGAGGTCAGGAATGCCACTGAGCTGTGTTTCCAAGGTAATGCTCGACGTTAATAATGGTAAGCAACTAGAAAGACGGGGTGATCGAAGATGAAAAATGCGAACTCGTGTAGCTTGCCGCTCCCACTAAGAACCTTCATTTGATGACCCCGCAGGGGCTCCGGGCTGCATGCAGCAAAAGAAACTTTTGCTAACACGGCACTGCTCTACAAGGTGATCAAAATTGTTGACAGGTCTTTAAAAAATATACGCTTATATTCACGGGAAGACCACCTCTACACTTAGATTACACGCCCAGGCGGCAAGCACAATTAGGTGGTAGTTACTGATGTCTGTGGTATAATTAACTAAAATTGGTAATTAACTTTTTCAGGCTGCAGTAAGCTATCATGTTTGCATTAAAAAGTTAGACGCCATTGTGTTTCTAAGAAGTTTCATTTGGCGCAATTCCTCTAGCTCATTCCTGCTTTGAGATATCAAACTGCGAAGTTTAATTGCCGATGGGATTATTATGCACGCTAGACCATGCAGACCGGCGCAGAGCTCCTCTCATTTGGCGCAATTCCTCTAGCTCATTCCTGCTTTGAGATATCAAACTGCGAAGTTAAATTGCCGATGGGATTATTATGCGCGCTAGACCATGCAGACCGGCGCAGAGCTCCTCTCCTTATTGCTGTGTTTCTATAGCCATTCCGGGTAGTGCAGATTGCGATAACGCCAGCCAAGACTGAAAGGGTGCAAGTTATAACTTTAGCCAATGCCTCCACCCCGTTGTCCAACTGAACACAGTACACAGCAGGGACTTCACAAAGGGGAGGCCCTCATGAAAACGGACGTTGAGTTTTAATAGACCCCCTATTGTGTTTCTATTGAGTCAATAAAAAGTCAATTAAAACTCATCGTTTATAGACTGTGCTCGTTAAAAAGTCAACAAACTTTGTATTGCAAAACCTCAACCAACATTTTATTGCCTTCAAGACATTGAGTTTTAATACACTTCATATTGCGTTTGTGTAGAGTGAACCAAATCTCCCATCTTAAAAATGCGGCCAATATAAAATCAATCAACTTTTTATTGCAAAAATGCAACATGAATTTTATTGCCTTCACTATATTGAGTTTTAACAAACTTTGTATTGCCTTTCTATAAAGTCGTTTGAACTCCGAATGTGTGGACTGTGGTCATTAGACAGGCAATAAACTTTTTATAACGAACACGCAGCAAGAATCTTATTACCTTCATTATGTTGAGTTTCAATAGACTCTGTATTGCGTTTCTAAAGCCTACCCACGGAGGTCTGGTAGCTTATCGGTGCATATATGTGGGGTGCTATAGCGCCGCCTGCCCCGCCTCATCAATCGAGATCGCGCGATGGACGTCCCGTCACTTCGTCTTGGGAGCACTTGGGAGTGGTGGCGCCTGGGATGGCGGACATCACCGACGGAGAGTTCGAGCCCCTGCAAAGCTCCTCTGCTAAAACTTGCCAGAAAACCTGACTCACAGGCAACAGGATATTACGACTACACTCAATAAGAATTTTATAGAAAGGTAATACAGATAAATTTAATAAAAACTCATCAGACATTCTGTTCAGACCTAGCTCATATGCAACAGGTTGTGATGACTGGGCACAATAAGAATTTTATAGAAATCTAATTGAGATAAATTTAATAGAAACCCGACAGAAACTGTATTCAAAGCTGACTCAAACGCAACAGGTTGATACGACCTCGCTCAATAATAATTTTAAGAAAGCTAATCCTGGCAAATTTAATAAAAACTGATCAAAAAGTCTATTCAAACTTTATTTACACGCATCACGATGTTACGACTATACTCAATAGGAATATTATAAAAAATTAATTGCCACAAATTTAAGAAAAATCCGTCAGAAACTGTATTCAAACCTGATTTCCACGCAACAGGCTGTTGCGACTGTACTCAGTAAGAATTGCATAGAAAACCTATTGAATATATTTTATAAAAACCCCATAAGAAAATCATAAGAAACTACATTCAGAACCGATAATGCCTACTGACTTGGCTCTATAGACTTTTAATTGAAACGCGGTGGCCAATTTGTAATGAAAACTCAATAGAAATATTCTATAGAATGTTGGCAAAATGTTTATAGGATTCTTTTGAGCAATGTCTATAACAAGTTTATTAAATCTCGGTAAACATTTTCATGAGGGGGAGCGCTGCGCCGGACCTCACTGTCTTGCATGCGTTATCATGCGAACGGCAATGAAACTTCGCAGTTCGATATCCCGGCATAAGAATGCGCTAGAAGAATTCTGTCAAATGAAACTGCGTAGAAACACGATTGCGTCTCATTTTTCAATACAAACATGCCTGCGTACTCCAGCCACTAAAACGTTAATCATTCAGTTCTAGTTAATCAGTCCAGCGCAATAAATATTTACCACCTCATTCTGTGTCCCCCTCGGCACACAACCTCACTGTAACGGTTGTGTTCACGTACATTTAAGGGCTTATTTTTTAAATATGTCGACATAACTTTGATCACCCTGTATACGGCGTGGTAAAGACGGAGCCATTTTCGCGCAATCAGGCAAGTAATGCGTGAGTGATTCCCACTCATGGAGTACTGAAAATTAATTAAGTAAATCGCAATAGTGTATCCAATCAACACGCTGTCAATATTAACTTAAAAATAAAAATAAGTTAGAAACTGCATGCGTTGATGCGTTTCTACAATCTCTCAAGCAAACGTAAATTTAGAGCAGCCAGGAAGCCGTGGGACAGTGCTTATGCGTTTAAAGGTAATTCCTAGTAATTCTGCAGATTTTTACATAGGCCTGATTTAGAGGTTCGGTAGGCATTCTCCCTGTTTCGTTGCCTTGTTAGCGGTTTGCTGAAAATAGTTTCCTGTTCCTTCCTTTTACCGTTTCTAAGAGCTTTGTCATGGGCGTCATGTATTTTTAAAACAAGTGCCTTAAAATTTTTAAATAAATTATTTGATGTAAAAAAGTAAAAAAATAATATTAAGCCTTCAGTGTGCTGCAATTTACTGAAACTCACATATATGCCGCCACAATCATCATACTTAAAGAATTAAGACACACTTGAAGCCGCAACATTATCACTTGCGCGCGAGATCTCCAAGAATAAAAATTACACCATCTTCCCGTAGGGGAACAATGAATAGTATGCGAAGCACCAATGGGGTCGACTGCAGTTCCCATTAGTTTTCAGTTCGTCTGGTCCGTTGACGTACAGCTTCGCGTTCCTTCGTTGTATCAGTAGCTTCTTGACGTAGTTTGAATGAGTGAAGGACATAAGGCGCTTCGTACCACATGTTTGGGTCTTGGTTTGGAGCGCTGTGGGAAGAGCGCCACGTACCTCCCGTTGCGGCCAGAGAGTCGTGGGATCGAAATCGGGAGCCGCCTAACTATTTGTTTTTATAGTGGACTGCGCTGACGTCAGCCCGAAAGCTGACGGGGCTGAAGAGACGCGCATGTGCAGTGGAGTGCGGGCGGCGGACAACGACAGCGACGAGGGAGGTAGGGACACAGCCCCGAACATGAGATGCTTCGTATCTAATACTTCTTGGACGATAGCCAGCGCGTGTAATGAAATATTTCTCACCGTTGTCGACGTAATAGTTGGCCTGGTTAGGTGCAGTTCCCATCTTTATGTAGAAAGGAACGTCCTTTCTGAAAGAGAAGAAAATGCACTCCACATCGAACAACGCCTGCCATCGTTACTTTCGTCAAACACATTGAAGAATTTATTTCAGCCTCAACCTAAGTTGTGAAACTCCGTCAGTTCGCTGGAACTACTCATGTAGTTCCTTATGACAGAGGTAATTTCAGTAGCGCCTTCTTTCTGAAAACACCGCACTAAACGATGAAGAAGGCTGTCACTGTTGGAGAAAAATCATATGAAAGAGAGTCTCACGCTTGCATAATTCCTTACCTTCATTGCTCACCTTCTCCTAAATTTTAGTTCACTCGGTGTCTCCTTGTGGTATACGAGCATAAAATTATTGCGCAAGCTACGACGTTAAGCGAGGCATTTTCTCAAAGCTTTTGTCTAACTTAGTCTGTAGAAAATATTAGAAGCCATTCCACCCTTTGGCTTCAAGACAGGCGAGCTGTATACATTTCGCATCCTAGACGGGGTTAGAGAATCTACAGGTATTTTCTCACATAATTTGTAGCCTAAGGACCGAACGTTATGAGCACCGCGAATAAATTGTAATGTCGGAGATCTCTACACAGCTGAACAGCGAAAAAAACATCAATATCCGTGCGTAGAACATGCCGATATTGAGCAAACGTTGGAAACAGCAGGAAGCCAAAAAGAAACTTTGAGGAAGCTAGCTATCCGCAACGACAGAATGCCCGTACTCAAAGAGAAGCAGGGAAACTGTATTACCCACAGCGTAAGCAAGATAATAGAAGTTGCAGAACGATTCTACACAAGGCTTTAATTCAGCGACGTTAGAACAGAGGAAACTACTGATAATGCAATCTTGGCTTGCGATATCCCGATAGTACCGAAATACGGGTTAGAAAGGGCTCTAAGCATGAAAAAAGAACGAAAAGTTGCATATTACGACACAATAACCGTAGATACTTTAAAGCAGTGAGGAGATGTTGCACTTGAACAACTTGCCGCACTATTTTCAGAATACACAATGACTCTTAAAGCCCCCAAATCCTGGAAAAACACGAACATAATTCTGATTCACAAGAAGGTTTATATAAAAACCTTGAAACTTACTGACGCATCAGCCTACTCTCAGTTATATACCAATTGATTACGAAAGTAATAGTTGACCGCGTAACAGACAGCCTCGATTATCAAGTACATAGAAATCAGGCTTTGTTTAGAAAAGAACAGCAAATGAATAACCACATTCGTGTCGGCAGTCAAGTAATAGAAAATCACCGTTGTTTTTTTAAGCCCTTCACGTCGCATATAGATACTATGAAAAAGCGTTTAAGTAAACACCGCAGCTTTGCTTAAAGCATTGAAAGGTTCAAGAAAACAGCAGACTTACATAAAACTCCTTGATGTCCTATACAAGGAGGAGGAGGAAGTAGGAAGTGGTTGTTTGGGGTGGGGGGAAGAGGAGATAGAGGCCGATAATTATCTGCCGTTACGTCGACACCTCAACCAGCCGAACGGAAGTGAGGAGGGGGACAGTAAAAAGTGGAGGAGGAGGAATGAAGGAAGAGAGGGAGTGTAATGATGGTGAATTGTAGTAGAGCGGCATTGAAAATTGTAAATGGAGGGGGAGCTGGAGCTCCGTGACGTCCGCCCCCTCCTCCCGCGCGGAACCGGCACACCCAACGCGCGCCGAGCCCGGCAGCCAGGGGAAACACGCAGCACACCACACCCAGGCCGAGGCACACCGCCACGACTCCAGAAGGGCGCCAGGCAGAAAAACAAAACCGGACAACCAGGGCGAACGGAGCGAGAAATGTGTGGGCGAGCGGGCGGTCCCTGTGGCCGCTACGAATTTGAGCAGAGCACAGAGTTGGTGAAGCCAATAAACAGAATTCAGAAGGTGGCGAACGAGCTAAGGTTACACCGGGCTCTAAGGCCTGCAGAAATGAGGTAGTAGATTGACCGTGCTAGTAGATTGACCATGCTGGGAGTACACTAAGTTGTTGGACGGAAGACAGCTAGAAAGCAAAGAAAATCACCCCCTAAAATATAGAAAACAAAACAAAAACAAACAACAGCCAGCGGACCAACATACATGGACACAATAGGTATGATTGCAATACAAGTGGGAGCACACCGAAATCAGTCACTGTGGCGGGGGGCAGGCTAGTAATTAAATTGGGGGATACATGATTATTATAATATAAGGTGTAACAGTGCACAGTGTGAGAAAATAAAAGAAGAGACAGTAGCAAAAATGGTGCTTGATTTGCATGAGATTAAATTGGGGGGATACATGATTATTATAATATAAGGAATAACAGTGCACAGTGTAGGAAAATGAAAGTAGAAATTGTAGCGAGAATTCTGCTTGATTTGCATGAGATTACTCAGGAGGGATAACGGGATAATGTTACTGTGGTACAAGTGGGTAAGGGGAGTAGTACGATACAGTACGGGTACGATAAATTCTCACATGAAACCTAATACGTACTTCACCATGCATGAGCAAAGGTGTACGACAAGGAGATACCATCTCCTAAAACTATTCACAGCATGTCTAGACGAATTATTTATAAATATTGACCGCGACAACGCAGAATTACGGATAAACGAAGAATTTTTGAGGAATTTCAGGTGTACAGACAAGATAGCCTCGTTGAGTGAGTCGGTAGGGCACCTACCATAAATACGTGAGGAACTACAGTCAGAAAGCGTGGCCGTGGAGGTTCGAAATATTATGAATAAATTTGTAGTAATAAAACATACACATGCCGAAACGCTGTTTCTAGCTTCGATATACAAGCAGAAGAATGTAGCTACCAGGGCAAGTTTTCATAGCGTACGGAAACATCGAGAAGGAAATCCGGCACAGCACAAATATGGGTTTTGGTGTGCTCTGCGAACCATCGAAATAATGAAAGTGTACCATTTGTATCACTCAAAAAAGAATATGCAACTCATGCATCCTGTTGGTGATAACATACGGGGCAGAAACGTAACGCCTCAATACACAAATGGAACGTCAACTTGGGTCGCTCTCAAGCGCCATGGAAAGGAGAATGAGAGCCGTAACACGTAGGGACAGGAAGCGACCTTGATTTAGTGATTGATTGTGGGGTTTAACGCACCGACGCTTCACTGGTGTTGAGATGCGCCGTAGTGGAGGGTGTCAGATTAATTTTGACCACCTGGGGATCTTTAATGCGCGCAGAAATCTCGAACACACGGGGGTTTTTGCTTTTCGTCTCCATCAGAAAAGGGGCCGCCGCGGCCGGGAATCGAACCCCTGTCCCCGTGCTCAGCAGCACAACACCTTAGGCACTGAGCCACCGCGGCAGGTAGGAAGCAAGCTTCGCAGATCAGCAAACAAACTTGAGTCGGTGATAGCATAGGTAAAATTATTAGAAAAGTTCACTTGGGATGGCGTAGTGACTAGACGAAATGACAATAGACGGAACACTAGGGCAACCGAGTGGATACTGAAAGACGGGACTACAAGAATGAGATTTTCAATAACTATGTGGACGCTAGAAATAACCAAATAACCCAACGCCCCAAAACAAATTCCCCTTTCCTGATGAATTCTTTCTATCTGGAAACGTGTTCAAGAATAATACTAGACAACATCTGATTGAAGGTGAAATTTAATGTAAAAATGCAATTTACCGTCTTCGATCTGTATGTGTATTTGTATGTACGTGGGTACGTGGATGTAAGTGTACATATCTATATTTCTATGTTTTACACACAAGTACTTGATTTGAATGATTTACAATATTTCATCCACATTACTGCTTATATATTATTTTTGTATTTTGATTGCTGCGCCTTCTATGTATTAAGTGTTTTTGCGTTTGTATCTGTACTGCTTACAGGCTTAGGGTACCGAGGCCTCGTCAAGCTTAACCGCTTTTTGCCTCGGTCCTCTCTTTTCTATGAAAAAATAAACAAACTTCACTTCACTCCACTTAACTCGAGCAGCGCCCGACAGGAGCGATCGGAGGTCGGTGGAGGAGGCTTTCGTCCTCAAGTGGACCTAAGTTGGCTGTCGACGACCATTGGTAATGGAATGGACTTATTGGCCTGGCGTTACTAGCGAAACATGGAAGGGCGAGCGTCTTAGCCAAGCAGACAAAGATGGGGCTGTTCGTTCGCTCTTAGAAGCATATTTATCGTCAGGAGAATGGAACTTAAGACCGTGGAGAACGTCACTGCTAATGAACTAATTATAATGAGTTAATGGGACGGGGTTAATACTATGTAACGTCGGCAACCTCACTCTGAACTAGCTAATTTTGTCAAAAATGAAACTCGGCGTAATGATAAAATCGTCCGAGCGCCAAATACATTATATATATTTTTTTTGCCAGGGTAGCTTGGATAACATTGGAGTTGCATCTGTCTTCTGTAACCATTTCATCTTGATAAATGCCTACGGAGTGACGGCCAAACAGACAGGGTAATGTTTACCGCTTAATAGTGTATGGCTAATCATTGCAAGAAAACAACATTTAGGATATTCCTATTTTAAAATTTATTTTCGCTTTTGCTGTTGCTCTGTGTCACCTATATTTGAATACGCTGGAACCTAAGGACGTGAATGGCGACATTTCAAAAGGTCTAAGACATCCACACGACCTTCACTCACCTTCCTGTGCCGTTCCGTGTCTTGAAATGCCAAACGTAGGTAGCCTCCCTGGATTCAGTGTCATAACGGTCTAGGGTGGCACTCAGGCAGTTGAAAGACGAGTCGTTGGTGGACGTGAAGATTGCGACAATGCGAGGAAGATGTCCAAACATCTGCACAAAAAAGAGCAACCCAGAGCTACGTTCGAAAATCACAACGGAAATCACAAAGGAAGCAGCTGTAGTTATTCTAGTGCCCAGCATAAATGAGAGCCACGTCAATGCGGTCACTCCCAAAATATTATGCAGCGCATTGTATGAGACAGCCACGGTGTTCATCAAACAGATAACGCGAGCAGATGCTAAAGCATTTTTACCTACTATTTACGCAGACTTCTCAAGACGTTCTTCCGACTTTATTAAGCCAAAGCATTGCCAGTCCTCACAAACATCCGACTGCTCATTTAAAAAGCATCCCATCACATAGTACAGGTGAGGGTGACCAGCACGGCGGCTCATTTCACCTAAGTCCACTCACCGTCCGAGGGGGACCGCCAGACCCTTAGGAATCCCCGTGTGCGCAGCCTCACAGCGTGCACTCGAGTGCCCAATTATTTCCGTGAACAAATAAAATAAGCGAATTACCGCGACGTGCATTCCATTTCACTAAAAAAATGTCACCGGCGTTGTGGCATTGCGCAGGGGAGTACGTTATTAACTCTTAATGCCCTGGTTGTGTCAATTGACGCTACCGCATACAGGTTCCTCTAGCGCATGGTTTCTCAAAGTGGGTTCCGCGGAACCTAGGGGTTCCGCAGGCCCCTCCTCAGGGTTCCGCGAGCCACTGATAAATTTTCCCTGGTTCCCCAGTCGCAAAGTCTTATATGGTGAACTTGAGGTGCGATCGATCTAAGGAACCTCCATTACTCACGACCGAGTGTCAGTAAGCGGATCTCGGCGCATTACAGAAACGCGCGAGCCGCGCAATAAATTTCGCCACCAGCTTGTAGCCAGCCAGAATCCGAAAACGGGCCACGTGGTTAAACTATTGCACTTGAATCCCGGTCTTATATTACCCCCGTGCGCATTTCTCCTGCTTGGAGATAAGTGTAGCTAGCGTACGCATTCGCGTAAAGTCGACGGGGAAAAAAACGATACCCATGCTTGCTTTTGATTTTCTTGCACGTTAATGTAGCATGAACGGAATGAAAAACGGCGGGAAGGGGGGTTCCTTGGCAAATAACGGAACTTAGCAGGGTTCCCTGGGACCAATATGCTTGAGAACCCCTGCTCCAGCGCATAGAGAACGAAACCAAAACTGCCAGTTTGCAAGGGTATTGTCCTTCAAGGATTACTGTTTATATGAACTTTGCCATTGTTGTGTTTTAGCGACGCTGGACGATACAAACATAAAAAAACTCGAGTGAATGCAAAATTACCAGGTTTAGTATAGAAAGGTACACGACCTACTCATTCCCAAGCCTGTAAATGTATAAATATGTGCACTTCGACGATCATTTGTTTGTGTATAAACTCATGGTGCCATAAAATTTAGCAAAACATAAAAAAAAACTCAATTTGACATTACATCCTTAACTGCCAGAAGTTGTGATTAAGCACTTCAATATTAAGTCAGATATTAGCTCTACTACTAGCTCTATTTTTCGTTAATGGGTTTATGGGAGCCTTATAATTTAGTAGAACCCAATGAAAACATTTTCTTGGTTGCAGCAAGAAATCATTGCTGAAAGGGTTTAAGCATTTGGGATGCCACACAGTACACCGAGCTATCTAGATAAATGATATGTTCGACAGCGTCTTCGCCACCATTTTATTGTTGGTTGCACGATTTCTTCATTGAGTGTGGTGGTGAATTTGGACTGCAGTAGCGCCTGTCAGTGCAGCAGCCTCACTTCGACAACACATATACACCTTCGAGACGCCTCAGGCCACAACCACCCAGCCTCCTACAGTCCCAAGCCGCGCTTGGAATACTTCCCGTACCCAAAAAGCTTTCTTTCTCTTGTTCCCATAGGGTGCAAAATTTGGCCCGTTTTCTCGCATCCATGTTACCTCCCAACCAAGCGGCTTGTTCCTTCGCAATATGATACTACAAGGCACAAACAGGTTCCGGCACAAATCAAGTACAACTCTTTCTTCACTCTAGAGATTAGGGGTTCTACTGAACTGCTAGAGGGTAGTTTTTTATCCATATAAGATTTACCTGCCGAAAACAATCAGACTCCCACCTGCGCGAGCGCTTTAATATCTGCTCGTTCAGTAATATAATGTGAACTTCACGGAAATTGCACTTTTACAGCTTGATAAGCCGTAGGGCAGCGCATATGGTGCCCACATTGCTGCGCCATCAATATTTCATAAGCGGCCGGTTCCGCTAATGACGCAACCGTTACGAAACTTCCCTGATTTTGGATAAATACAATGAGAGCCATTATTGTGACGTTTCGAATAAACCTTACACTGTAGTAGTATACGTGATCGCTATCACGAAGTCCGCGAATGGTACTCAGTACGACAGGGTTCCACTAAATGGAGTCACAACTTACCCTAAAGGCATCCACGGGCTCGCGAGGGGGGCGCCTCGTTGCATTCGGCATAACCATAACAAGCATTATGGCAACGAAGAGGCAGATACCGAAGTTTAGCGAATTCATTTTGCAGGGGAGCACAGTGCGCACAAACGTGCACGCTGGTCAAGTGAAAGTGTGTGTGGAACTGGTGTCACGGGTTCTACTTAAGCAGTTTTTCGACTGCCAAAGCTGAGAGAGGAGAAGATTGCGTTTGAAGCGGTGTTAGAGATAGTTGAAGGGAGAGAGGTGGTGCTTTCGCTCGACTTGTTTTGAGTATTTTATATAGTCGGTATTCTGTTAATTAGGTCTTTCCGATATTTCCTCTTGTAATAGCGTGCACCTGTCACACAAAAGAAGGTCATCGCTACTTCGCATAGAATTGCACAAGACACTCGGCACTTATTATGGCCTGCGTGTAACCGTCAAAACAACATTAGTCGAGACAACAACATAAGTTTTCATTTTTTGCTTGTCTGTGAAGTTTTGTTTTTGTGTGTCTTTATAAATATCGCTGTAACATAGACGCGAGTGTTTCTTAGGCCACAGAGTTGTGTCTTATCGGGACGGAAACGGGAGCCTCATGACCTTACTATATCTAGCCGTCACGCTAGCGGCGGGACGTATGCTGGCTATGCACCTGCCCAAGACGTGCACTTGCCTGAAACGGGAGCCTCTTATCACTGCCCTTGAAGCGGAGAAGGAAAGATTGCGGGGCCTTCCACGTCACAGTAGACAAGGAGATGATGACTTCCAGAAACTCCTCTTATACATGTTTTTTTTACTTTTTGGCATCGCCCTTTTCACTTACTTTTTTAAGTCATTGTTAATCTACCTATCACCTTCGGTTATAAATGGCTCCACGCGACACTCAGCAAGAGCAGTTCCAAGCCTTAGGCAGCAAAGTAGACGTGATGGTTTGCGACAGCCGCTCTGCCCCCCTCCTTCCTCCTCCCCAGGCGGTAAACGTCCATGTTTTCGTACTCTTACTTGTGCGGAATGTTCCGCCCTCTCCCCATAAACCATTAAATGATTTATCAAAAGTTTGAGATGGCAGTTTAGAAGGCATATGACCGCATTTTGGAATCCCGGAACTTAAAGGAGCGAATTAAGAGCCAGCATCCACAACTATGTTTATAGTTTTCTCGAAGTAGTAAGTGCTGCAGCTCACAGCCTTTGGTATCATACTCATCAGAAGGCAGTACGTGTTCGCGACGTGTTTATTTCACTGGAAATCCGTTTTGCCGAGTGTAAGTTTCAGTACCAACTTAACACGCACATTTAAAATGCCGATAAAGGCACTATATAAACGCTCAGTAGATCTGCGTAACTAATTGTAACCTGCGTTACTATTTTATACATGCAAAAATAACGAAATTTCAGCGTCAAAAGCAAAGGCACAAGTTTCCTGTAAAATTGAAATCCACTCCATGGCATTCCGGACACCCTTGGCTTTAAGGTTAATAGAAAAATGAATTGGACATGAGCAGAGGCTATGCAAAGAAGGTTAAAATGTTGGTTCGAAAACAGCAGAGAACAATTTGGGAAGACATGCGAAAAAGAAGTCAGACTAGCAAAAAATTCTATAAGGGATGATTCATTTTCTTTTTTTGGGCGAGGTGATTGCACGGTCGCGTTGCATCGTTACAGCCGCAAACTGTGTCACCGCATTGGGTTCTGTACAACATCCTCGTTTACAAACCTGCGTTTTCTCAGACTGCATAGCGCAGTGAGTTTTGGCTTCGGAACTTCGCCTTACCCAGCAGCTTCTGCGATGGAGACGGATTTCTCGCGGACATGCCACCATCGCACACTTCACAGGTTATGTGCGCGTTGATAAACGGGGTAAGATCAAATGACATCGTTAACTGTTCACGAATCGGCGCATGTTCGCTGTTAGTGTTTAACGCAAGCAAACAACAGGTGTGCGGTGTCCGCTTTTGCATTTCCTTTTTTTTAGATGCGAAAGCATCTTATAATCTCGGCATATCCCGCGTCGGCGTCCGCACTCACACTGCGCATGTGCAACTCTCGTCCTATAAAAAAAAAAGAAATAAAGAAATGATTAGCAGCGCCCGGTTTCGATACCACGACTCCCTGGCCCCAACGGGAGGTACGCGATGCTGTTCCCACTACGCTACAAATCGAGGACAGATGCAAGTGCTACGAACGCGCCTTATGTCCTTGACTCATTCAAACTACTTCAAGAAGCTACTGATACAACGAAGGCACGCGGAGCTGAACGTCAACGGAAACGACGAACTGAAAACTTTAGAGGAGGATTTTGAATTTCCCGTTGGAAAGCTGTGGCGGGAAGCGCCACGCGCCTTGCAGCTCAACCAGCCCCGTCCGCAGCACCTCTGATGCTGATTGTGGCAGGATGCCCCTAGGGATTGGCCAACCAAAGAATCCATCACGAGATAGGTTCGCGTTCAACCACCGTCGTCATCTTCCCGTAGGGTAACCGCCGAAGAAGGACAAGGAGAAGACAAGGCTGCAAAGAGGAGTGCGTGTACATTGCTCTCAGCCGGTGCACCAATGTCAACAACCTTTACCTCACCAACGGTGACGGAGACTACCGATTCTACCAAAGAGACAACTTCGACAAGAACATGATGGACGAGTTTCGGCGCCTCGAGAACCACCGCCTACTCACCGTAACACAACAGTAATTTCGTGCCTTTGCCACCGGTGTGGACACGGACGCGGAATTCCCTCTGGCGCTAGTAAAAACCAGATCACTCGACATAACGGCAACACAATGGAACCACACGGAACCGCCATGATGCTTCGCATCCTCATCAGGGTTCCCCACGGGAAGATGGTGTAATTTTTTTTTGCATATGGGTGCTAACACGTACAATTGTGCTTTAAGCGCCGCACGTACGGGCGTATGATTCGGTGTGCCCAGATTGGACGCTTCGAAACCGCTTTCAAATCCCCAATACCCCGCAAAGTTAAACAAATAAAACTTAACATTTAGCGGCCGCAGTGTGTGCAAAATTTTGTTTAGCAACAAAATTTCTCTTTCGCATCTATTAAAGCTAAAACGTTTGCTATAAAACGAAATATAGGTTTACGTGGGCATTTAAGGTTTTTGTAAAAATTTACCCGTTAAAACAAACGTCCAAATAAAACGTAGTTTTTTATTGTAAATTTTGAATGTTTTGGTGTGCTAATAATAAAACAGAAGATAATCTCATTCGTCTGTATGGCTTTTTCAACTCTGTGAACTTTGTCCGCCCGCGTGAATAACGTGACTTTATAGTGTCCTTAACGCATACGGCACGTGTGTTTGTTCCAGTCTGAACTAACACTTTAGTGAAACTTTTATTGTACATTGCATGTTATTTCGTCTATAACTAGAATAACTTGCTCATGGATGACTGCGCTCACACAAACCTATCATAGCTTGAAGATTTGGCCATGCGTAATTGATGGTATTGATGTAGAGCATGTAAAAATATTTTGTAGCGGCCATTCGTACACAAGTTTGATTCATTAGACGGAGTGAAAGCACAGTTACATTAGCACCAATGTTACCGCATACTTCGCAAAAATAATTGGGCTGTTGATAAAAATGAATGAATCAGTGGCAAATCGTCAGCCATTTGCTCGCCACAATGTTATAGTGGAATTCATGTGCTGGATTTGTAGCTGCTGACAAAACCCACCGCCAATGTTTTAGAGGTTCCTCTTCTTCCGCTTATCAAAATTCCCGAAAGCTGACGGCCGGCTGACGCACGGATAACTCATTTTTTAGTGTTCCTTGTATTACATCACTCCATACGCGAGATATAGTGTAATGAAAAGCGTTTTATTGTTTGCGATTTTTTATTGCTCATACAATATAATTTTCCTCCTGGACTGCAGGGATGTACCCAGATGTATTGCTCTCAAAATAAGCAAACTTTATTTTATCTGTTTGACCCCTTCATGCAACTCGTTGCAACGTTACCTTGACAAAGCCTTGTTAGCAGCAATGGTATGTGATGGGCGTGAAGCAGAGGGACCGGACTGTGAGCTACTTCATGGAGAAATTTCACAGCCCCCTTTTAGTGTTGCCTTTTTATTATTTGTAACAGTTAAATCCGGCTGGTTTTGCAATGCTTCAAAATGTCATTTCTGCAAATGGTTGTACATTTTTACATACCATACTTTGTGTTTATATTGAACAGCGTAGACCAAACAGCGCTTTTTGTCTAAATGATACTTATTGTGTACAATCGAGCAATATATACGGAATGAGGTCAACGTTGCGGAACATTGGCGACTGATGACAAAAAAATTCCTTAAAAGGGGCAGGAATTACCTTACATGAAAACAAGTAGCGTTAAGATTTCGTTTGCGTTTTTGTAGAAAAACGCGTATAACATGCGACCAGTTTATTTGTGCCTCAGTCATTGCGTGCTTTTGGTAATTTTTGAACAATAGTAACGGCGAAACAAAGCTGACCTATCCATGATCTGGATGTTTGGTTGAAAAAGATATCTTACGAGCATTCCATGCGAATGACTGTTGGTATCACAAGGCAGTAGCAGAGACCTTCAATACATTTATGGTCACTAAGCTCCGGCAAAAGTTTCATTGAGGGTCCCAAGCTTCCGCTTGGATCGCTAATGTCGCTTAGAAGGCTGGTGCGGCCTTTTGTTGCGCTTGAAGTCTGGCTCCTTCTCCATTGGCAACACGCCTGCATTATTCTGCCCTTCAGTTGCTAGATTGAAAACGCCGGCAAACTATGCATTTTTGCTGTCAACTATTATCTAGTATCTTGGCTTGGAGATAGAAGCCAGGCCACATGCGTTACAAAGGCATGTTGTAGTGTTGGTTAGTTACCACAGGACAGGCCATGTTTTTGCTTGGAGAGGAACGATGTTTGCGTTTTCAGTTTGCGACTAGCATTTCAGCTGCCGCCTAGATAATAGGAATACACTAGCGCGGGGTTATTGCAGTGTACAGCAGAAGCTGCTGTACACTTTAGAAATTTCGCTCGCGTGGTATGGGAGGGGTGGTCTGAAAGAAGGGCTAAACCTGACGCTCAACCTTCCCCTATGATTTTTGAAGGGGTTAAAAATGTGTGTAGTCAATACATAGCTATTAACTGATAATATTGTTACGTGGCGCAGGACAGGAACCATGAAATGCGGACGATGTATTTTACGCCATTTACACGGCGGCTATCGCCGAGCTCGCCCCGGCTGCGCGTTAGACACCCCCTCGTCGTCGTCGATGGTGGGACATCGGCAATTTTCCGCTTGTTCGTAACATCACCCCCCGGCCAAAGACGACCGTCCCGGTTGGGCTCGCTCACCATCAGTGGATGGATGCGGTGACGATGAGATGTGATGCGAATAAATACTGAAGTCCTTTCCATGGATCATGACGATGGCGGTCTCCGATATCGACTGGTCCACGAACATCGACGTCCAGAAGTCCACGACGAACCGATGAAAGTGCTGGGAACCACGCCGGAAGAAAAGGCTTGGGACGCGGCATGGGCGCTACGTCTTGGCTGGTCACGTCTCGTGAGGTCTCGGTTCTTGATCAGCTTCTCATGGGCTCGGGACACGGGGCGGGGGCATCGTCATGTGTTGATCGCGGCGGGGCTGGGGCTGCCCGACACGGCCCGCGTGGCCTCGATGTTTGCGCCGGTACCGATACGTAGATGCTGGGGCCAGGACGGGGAGCAACCCGCACACTCCACCGAACATCTTACGTGGCGCAGGAGAGGAACCATGAGATACGGACGATGTATTTTACACTATTTACATGGCGGCTATCACCAAGCTCGCAGCGGCTGCGCGCAAGCCACCCCCTCGTCGTCGTCGATGGTGGGATATCGGCAATTGTCCACTTGTTCGTAACAATATTGAGAGAAGATAGGAAGCGTGACCGGTTTATTTGGACAGTAGGACGAAGGAAGCCTCTAAGTGGTGATAATAACTATGTACAAAGGATAATGATGCCGCCACCGTTGGAGCTGGAACTTAGGGTAGTGTGCTGGTTATGAGAAAGTGTCCGTAACGTATTGAAGAGCGCAGGGAGCGGGGTCAGAGTGCCTGGCAATATACATAAGTGTTATGTGAAACTATTAACTGGAAATATCAACTACAACCTCAAATTAAACATACTAGCTGTCGAGGACAAATAAAATAAAATACTTCATAAAAATAATTCCCATGCTCTGAGAATTGTGGCAGAATTGCTACCTCTCCTTGCATTTTTGTGTTTTGTCTACATAACGAGAAATAACGTTTCAAGAAACATGAAAATATGGAACAAATATAAATATGTATGCTTAACGAACATGAAGCAAAAAGCTTGGAAGGAATGAACGGCGTAATCTAAACCAAACAAAGCATGGAGCGAAATAAAAACGTTAAAAGCACAAAAGAAGGATCTTGCGGGGGGTCGTTTTATTTTGACGTTGCTTTTTCATCCGAAAAACTTTTTTCTTCCTTTTTTCTTCCTTTTTGCATGCACGCGAGGGTTTGGGGCAAGTGTTAACTCTAATGTTTCTTATGCGAATATGTTGCGGAGAAGAACCTAGTCAGCCGTCCCGTGCAACAAGTAATACACAAATATACTCCACCAAAATAAGTCGTAATGATTACTTGTGGCGAAAATAGCAAGAAGCTTCTATTCTGATCAGGGCAGCAAACGTGTCAGTGGCAAAAAAGTAGGAATTATACACAAGGCCAGTTCTAGGTAACGCGAATTCGCTGCTCGTGCGGGCAAACAACCTATTTTTGAAGCTATGGCAATAGATTGTTTTCCTGGAAGAACGACGCCGCAGCAACGAACTCTCAGGTAAAGTAACATTATATAGAGGGGGAGGAACGACGAAGCCCGAAGTAGTTACGCTGTTTCAAATTCCATCAACCAACCATCCAGATTCATTGCCAGTAAGGTTGATTGCGTTTGATGGGCGCCTCAGAAGGCTTGACGCACGTAATAAACTGTAATGAAGGCTGCTGGAAGGTGACGCTGCAATGTGCTGGCAGGCACGCTGCGCAATGACGGCAGATGTTGGCGTGACGCAAACTTGCCTGCTGAATTGGCGATAAAAAGGCATTTTCTGAATCAATGATGGCAGCAAGCCAAAATTAGTTCGAGAGCGAAGCGCCTGCCATAACAGAAAAGTGCCGGTGGCATTGAACGTTTCTGGAAAATTACAAAAGCTACCTTTTCGAAAAGTTGTTGCTGAAAATTTGGCAGGCACGCTGCGCATTGACGGCAGATGGTCGCGTGACGGCAAACTTGAGTGCCTAACCGGTTGAAAGGGCATTCGATGGCAAAGCGGTTGTAATTGTGGAAGCAAAGCGGTGGCATTAAACACTTCGAGAAAATGACAATAACTGCCTGTGTGAAAAGGTGCTGCCGACACCTTGGCATATTCCAGAAAAAACCTGCTTTGATTTTCGCTTTTTGTTTATACGACTGAAATTGGAGGAATTGTGTCGAACTGTATGCCCTTTATTCGCCGTTTTTTGTGTGAAGGGGGCATTGCGGACCCTTACGTTGAAAACATGGAAGGCTTTCCTTCGCTGCGACAGTGTCAAACCATGTTCATTTTCGCTGTGCTTTCATTTAACGCGGGCTCAGCCCGTGGACCGAACCGACTGCGGCGTGGCTTAAACGGTAAGCGGTATAGTACGGCATAGCGCTTCGCTGGCCCTCCGTAGTTGTAATCACCTGCCTTGAGACAGATTGAAGCATACTTATTACCCAACAGAATTTTCATTTCATGCGTGCAGGTCATTTCATTCGTAGCTACGGTGTCCTTTCGTCGGGGCTAACGGGGATGTGCAATATCTGTGTTAACTTGAAATAGCTAGCTAAACATTGTAAGGTGGGCCTTGTTTTGACGACCAGTGCGTGTAAAACATGCGGTATGACTGCCGGTACGCGTTGTATGTAAGAAGACGTAAACATAGCTGACAATATTTGTGGGTTTTTTTACTATTAAATTTGAGAAGCCAGATCAATGCTGCGTGTTGGGAGGTGTGTTGCGTTGGTTGTGGTGGCGCTGGGGTAATACAATGGTTTTTTGTTGCAGTCGTTGGTGGTTCGATCCTCAGGTTCGGTTTTTTTAATTTTTTTTTCACCGACCGCACGACATCATTTCCCTTCTGCCGCAAAATGTGCCGGTTCTTGGTATTTTTTCCTAAACGCGACTTCCGTAAGTGATGTCGGAAGTTCATTCTACAACTTGCTCATAGACCGGATAGCCCAACAAACTTAACGTTTTGCTGGGTATGGCAACCTTATCTTTCTATCTACATTGCTTTATGTGTCCATGTTCAACCCACATTTTCATTCGACGCATTTTGTTCACTTTGCGCCTAGTTTTATGAACTACGTTACGAAAAAACAAAGGCAGAGCCCAAACCAAAACCCCGGCACCAGTACTCCACTCCTCCTTCCTGCACGATCACCATCGCCGCCATTGCCTTACACTTCCACCTGGACAGAGAGTTCCTGGAGTCGTAAACGCTTGTCAACTGGCTTTGTTTTTTTTGGTTGCTTTGAAGACCATGAATAATCGTTTCGACGAAGATATACTGCCGGGAAATTAGGGTAAGTGACTAGTCATCTTTGCGTACTTGCATACAACAACAGGACAGGGCTGTTCCGTGGTATGCTAGAGGTTTGCGTCGCCGGTTAGCCGTAGCTTCTTTTGACAGCGACTCATTTTAGTGGTTAGGTAGATCTTTGAGAGTGCCTTTCGACCGCAGGTATTGCATGCGGGAGCAACAACAGTAGCGCCCTTCGATTTGCAGTCCCGGACTCACCGCAGACTCCCTGAGAAGCAGTCAGGTATTTGTTTTTTCTGTGTACCCTTATGGCTTCAGGGTATCCTCAGACTCCCACGGACTATTCGTGATGAGTTCGAGTCTGAAAATCGAAGAGCCCTAGTGTGTGTGCCGTTTATAGACTTTTTGGTGAGCGAAGTGGGATCATACTGCTACGTTGACTATACAGCTCCTTGCTCGCAACCAATCGCCAATACACACGCTCGACCACTCCAGGTTGAGTTCGCAATAGTTACGGTTTCGCTTAGGTACTTGTTGTTCAAGGAATTGCGAAATTGTAATTCGCATCCTTTTTCAGACCTTGAATGGAGTGGTAAGCTTTAGGTTACTTTTATTCTATGCTATGCTGCAGGAACTCACATTTTTCAAAGCGATCACTCAGTGAATAGCGCTGGTACAAAGAAGGCTTCCGGAGATCTCATTGAAGGTACGATGGATGAAACTGACGCCATACTCGCATGCCCCACACTTGCAGTAAATGTTTGAGTGTTCCGGTCGTTCGATAATGCGCATAAATGTTTGTGCACGTGTAGCATTAGCCCTAAAACCGTGCATTCAAACCGAATTTCCCAATACGTCGAAACTACATGCGTATCGTGCGCCTGGTGCAAAGGCATAAGCAATGCTCGCCGCGCATGGTGAGCGTTTAAGCACTGCAACATTAATTACCGTCTCCTAATAATCCGCGGCCACGCGTGTGGCTGAGTTATACTTTAGGTTGGGCTCCCATTCTGTGAATCAGTGCACCTCCCACATCAGCACATGCTTAAGAAAAAAATCTGGGTCTCCTCTGCACTGATTAAGGCCGAAGGTCTCTTTCTAGTAGCTTGTGCAAAGCAAAGAATACAGTATTTGTCAACACACTCCACTTGATATAAACAAATGTACCTCTAGACAATATGCCACTAGAGAATAAATGAGAGAAAAGATTTTTCCAAACGTACAATGGTTATGTTATCGTGGAAGTTTCTTTTTCTCCAGCACGGGATAACCTCTTTCTCGTTGCAGTTTTTTAAAGCACTGGCTATTGTAATTATTGCCACGCCATATTGACAATAGTGCATTATTCTGATGGTTCAGTTTTTGCAGCCAGTACCAATATGCCGCATTTTTGAGTACCGTTTGACTGGGTTCGGTGCATGTGAATGTGAGCACAAGCTTAACTCTGGTGCCCTATGCATCTCTAAGACATCATGGCCATTATTGAGGCCTAATTAGATGCATGTTTTGTAGGAAAAAAAGTGGTTGCTATGATATCAAAGATACCAGTTGAAAACATGCACTGACACATCATGTGGGCTTCAAGCACCGCACGGGAAGGAAAATTGAACATGGTTTAAGCTTGAAGCATCTAGAAGAGACTTCAGAAACAAAAAATTCTTTGACTTGTATTTTTGTTCTGAAGTTCATCACATAGCCTGCCAGCCTCCTTAAGCATAATCGCTAAGGCAACGTTATCTACGTTTATGTCTGTGTTTGTCACAGAATCGGGGATGCAATATTTTGCAATTGTAGCTATGAGGGAGCTCATCTCTGAAACGTTTTACGAATACATAAACCGGTCATAATGAACAGGGTCTACTGCTAAAGAGAGAATGATTCAGTTAGAAACTCGATTGCTATTATTTTCATCATGCTGTGATAGTCACTTAGGCAATCCTTACATCCACGTTAATGTGGTATTTTAAGGTTCTCATGTTCTAGCTTGGAGAGGGAAAAACACCTATCTGAACACCGTAACAGCGTACTTAGGATTTTGAAAGGTTAAGGATAATGCGTCTATCTTCTTGTTTGCTAATAACTTGTCTTGCAGGCTAGTAGCTGTTACACCTTGCAGTGGAAATCAGTTGCCATGCCCTGCTTTGATTATATGGATGGAGCTCTCATCAGATGTCACTGCCTGTTTTTCAGGTTGGTTACAAAATGTGAGCACCTAGTTCTATACAATTATAGTTTTTTGCTTTGACGTGCACAGTGAAATTCGGAAAGCAGAACTTGCCTGATTTGACTTGTAGTGGGTAATAACAGGTGTTTTGGTGTTCTAATAGCATTGTATATATAAGCAGGTCGGCTTCATTTCAGCAATTCATTGCTCTCTCAGTTTGTAATCAGCGAATATAGATGTATTGTATTTAACCTCTTTACGTAATGTTTATTTGAACCTTTGTTGCCGTTCTACAATGGATTGCTCAAGCAAAAGCACAAAGGTGTGAGTTCTCAGTAAAAAAGAGACAACTACTGTGAACAAGATGTGACATTTAGAGAGAAGTGACATCTGTATTTTCCACACCTGACATGAATATGCTGAACTGATGTAACAGGAAACTGATTCCAAACTGTTTAATCACCACCGAAAATTTTAATTCAAGGAACAAGAATATGTAATGCGCACTTCTGCTATCCCATCCCTTCAGCATAGCCGGGTGGCAACTGCATTGCACTAACCGGTCGCGTAATGTAGTACACAGAGGAGCGGTGTATTCTAATCTCCTGGCCGGTTGCTAGACCAAGACTGCTACGTGTTAAGTCAAAAGAAAATGCGGCGAAAAACACGCGCGGACGAAGATAAGATACGGCAGACGCACAGGCGCCAACTTTCAACTGTTTATTTAGAGAAAACCACACATATGTATACACGACCCCTACAGAAACAAATAACAAAACGTAGGTACAGTTCAAAAACAATTGTAACAGGGGAAGGGGGGACATCGTTGGTATGCACAAGTGCAACAGAAGTGAAAGCATAGCAAAATGTTGCACAGGCCTAAAGTTAACAAACCAAAGTGTGCGTGCGTATGTCAGGTGCAATACAATCCGCAACAAGAGAATGAGAACTGCACATTTAAACTATGCGATTACACACTGTCTTTGATGCGAAGGAAAGTTTGGCACCCACCTCAATGCAGCCGTACGGCTACATAGAAAATCTATACATCTATCTCAGATACTTCGCAGTTTTAAAATTCGTCCAGATCCAGGATTTTATTGAACTGTGAGGTTTCAAGAGAAAGCTGTATAGATTTCCTAAGTAGCCGTACGGTTGCATAAAGGGGATGAGATCGGCAAGTTGCGCCAGTCGATAAGGGGACGTCTCATGTTAACCCGTAAGAACCACGCGTACCGACTGGGGCAGCCGTTGCAGAAAACGTTCACGAAGAATTGGGAGCTGGCGGTCCTGACTCACGTGAACACCGAGTAGTTGCCGCATCCGGTGCAGCAGTTGGGAAGGTCGTTGGTCCCCCAGCTCTTCCCGAAATGAGAGCTGCTGAAGTCTGCTCTCTTCAGGTGAATCGAGGTGGTCTAGCACCGTCTGCTTGAGTGTGTCGTATTCCCCTTGTGGGGAGGTGAAACCAAAATGTCGTCGACAGCGTAGGCGATTTCTGGGGGCACGACCAGGATGACTTAAAGGTACTTCGCCGACTGCGAGATGATGTGCCGGAGCTGAAAATGGGCCTCCACTTGGCTTAATAAAACTCTTGGATTTTTACCCAAAATCTGCTAGTTCTAGTTCTGTGGCGGAGACTGCAGTTGTGGAAGCAGCAGTGTTGTCGTCGGAGCTCATCGCGGCGCGTTCGTTGAAGCGTTGTTCTGGTCACCAATTTTGAAGCATCCCGGAATGTCGGCTGCTGAAAGAGGCGAGAAAACAGACGTGGAGCTGGTTTGGAGTTACTAGACAAGGCTGTTTATTTTGAAAGATGCAAACACCGAGAGTGTCCCCCGACGAGGGAAAGAAGGGGCATCCCTGACAACGACTATTGAAGAGGGCGGGTGAACGACCCCTGCACTCAGCCGGTGGCGACGCCGCCAATACGCGTCTTCAACAAAGGCGCTTTGTGGCCAAGCCGGAGAGAAAGGAAAAGGCCCGTCTCGCGTGCGCCGTTTGCACTGAGGTGCCGAGAGGCTTCCGCTACAGTTTTAACGTTGGTACGCCAGAAGTTTAAACTGCGAGCAGTTTTTCTCATTGCTCATTGCTATTTTTCTCTGGAATTTTACTAAAGAACGTAAAGAAATGAAGAACTGCATATGTGGTCTGATGCACCATTAGGCCTACTTATTCGATTTTTATGTAGGAAGCCTAATACATTTGTAGTTACCTTTTCTGAAGGCGAGCACGAAAGGGAACTTTACTGGAAAGGCACTACTTTTAGTACATTTGCGTGGTTTTTCTACGAATTAACTTCAGTTGCCAGTGTAGTGTGTGTGTGTGTCCATTCCTCGATGCTGTACCATGATTTTGTTCTAAAGCGGTATATTTTTGCGTCTGCACTATTTATTTTCTCTTCCAGTACTTATCTTTCTGACCAGGCCGATGGTCTTCACGCCGGGTGTACGTACTGCTGTTTTAAAATGGTATGACTGAGGTTGATACAGGTTTAAGAACTAGCACCCACCCGCCAGTCCAATGAAGCCGCAGGATATGGTGAAAAGTGAGCCTATTTAACTCTCTAGTGGCGATCTAAAATGTGAAATATCTTTAGTTCTTTTGAACTGAGCATATAATAACGCCTAGGTTTTAGCAGCCTCACCCAAATCCGGTCCTGTTCCCACAAACGAAAACTAGCCCGCCTTTAGAATTCGGTTGAACAGCCAGAGTTAACGTGCTCGAACTTGAGTATCGCGGAAGGGAGGTAGATAGATGTCACGTGAACGTATTGGACTTAAAAATTTCAAAGCTCAAGGAAAGGGCTCTCAACAATTAAGAACTTACCGTGGGTGTCCATGAACCGCTGGAATTTCATGGATCGGTAAACCGTCAGGCTATCAACCATATCTCTGTTAGGTTCTGTTATAACGCAGGGAACGGTTTTTAGTACACGTCCATAACAACGCATTCGCGCATCGAGCGCTTTGTAACCGCGACCGTTCATATTGCGCGCATCACTGCGCAAGCTTTCATTGGCCAGAAAATGCAACGGTTCCGAATCTACCGGGCAGCTTAAACAACGAAGTGGTGCCTCCAGTATAAGAACAGTTCTACCAGGGTACACACTCTGGAAAAAAAGACGTAAATTTCGTGATGAAGGCTAGGTAAGGTGAAGTCGTCCACTGTGGCAGGTCTTCCAATTCATTTATCGTGTCTTCCTGCTTTGGCGTAATGAAGCTAATTATTTATTCTGTAATTCTGCATTTCTTCCAAGTGTAAGGGGGCACTTAGGTCCTCCGCAATCACTTGAAATATTTTTTGAGAGTACATGAGATATTCCACGCCAAAGTCGAATCTCACGTGCCGGATAAACCTGTGGACGACTGAATCAGTTCACTAAAGCCGCGGTACAAAATAAGGCAGTGAGAAAAAGTACCACACCGGCAGACGCACGACACACGTAGGGGCACTATAATGCACTTGTTTGCCCGCATTGTGTCAGCGGTTTTACTCATTTTAGCTTGTCGTGAGAGCAACGGAGTAAAACGTAGGGTGATTAGTCAACGCGCCGCGATGTACACGAATGAAATAATACATCGCGCCCAGCTTAACATCTACATAAAATGTCATACCAAATTTTATTGCTTATTTTACACTGCAGAATTTTTTTTGTGTTTCATGAAGATATCAGACCATGACTCAACGCAAGGTGGTAGCACAGCGTTCACCAATACAAAGAAGCTACATTCCGCTGCTGGTATTTGTCCGTAGTAAGCTTAGAGCTTTATGCAGTTACGGATACGACAAAACACAGTGCAAAATTTAGTTACACCATCTGACGTAACCGAAACTGTTCATTAAAGTTACGTCCGAGTCCCTCCGCGACAATAATGTTACGTCCGCTGTAACCTGAAGAAAAAATTGGAACTGCGTCGCCCTATAAATGCATTCTACCGTAAACAGGAGTTACGACCAGCAGACCTGGAAATGGACACTGATGTGACGTTCTAAACAAGGTTACAGCGAACTAGTTCTAGGAATAAGTATCAGAATTTTTTATACGAATGCTCCTGCACTTTTTTCATTTGGAACACCAAAGATAAAAGTAATTGTGCACTTTCTTGTTATCGGCAACACCCGAGTGAAAAGGAAAATGAGAGAAATACAAAACTTTTGCTGCGTCCGTAGATTTTGCCTAGAACGATCGATGTCAGCATCCACTTTTCTGAGTTTCGTCCGGCATAATTTCTACCCCGGATAAATAAGCTATGTGCGGCGGACTCTAACCCATGTTTTGAGTTAGGTGAGCCTACTCCGTGCGTCAGACCATCGTAACCTGAAACTGAAAATGCAATTTAGACGGCGGGAACTGCGGCAAAATAGTAGACGTCCCGCCTAACGAAGCAGCTTGCGTAAGCACAGTCTCCTGGCAACACTTTTACGCTTTTACTGTTCTTCGGGAACCCCAATTCAGGTGATAGTGAAAGCCTCGAGTTTTCTCACAAGACAACTTCACAGAGTTTCCCTCGCATTATCCGTTGCTACGGATATGGTGAATGCTCCCAAACGAAAGCCACGCAAAACGTACTTGCGCGAAAACAGTGATTTCATTGTGCCCAGGTAGACTTTGTATGCGCGCTCGAAGAAGTAGCGGCTGCAGCACGCCCTAGAAACAGACCGAACTGACGATTCGTGGCCATCTACCGTTGCCGCAAGCGAAGTGGCACGATCCGCCACTTCGCGGGATGTTCTCTCCGCACGGCTGGACGATGCCTCTGAAGATTTCACCAACCGTGCTTTCGACGGCACGATGCAAAATTTCCGTGCTGACGGCGAGGATCCGCACTTCGACCATCTCGACGATCAGGGAATCGAACATGGTCATCCAGATTCCGAGAGCCTCGACGGCGAGGATCCGCACGGCAACGATCTTGACGATCAGGGACACTAGCCCGGTCATCCGGACTACGAGAGCCTCGACGGCGAGAATTCATACTGGAACAATCTCGAACATCAGGGAATCGAACACGGCCATCCGCACTATGAGAGCCTCGACGTGGAAGATCCGAACTGAAATGATGTCGACGATCAGGGACTCGAACACGGTCATCCGTACTGCAAGACCCTCGACGGCGACAATTCGCGCTGCGAGAATCTCGACGATAAGGAATTAAAACACGGTCATCCCGACTACGAGAGCTTCGACGTCGAGGATCTTGACGATGCAGATGGGCACTTCAGCTGCAGTGCAGCCGGCGGCTTATAATTGATTTATTGTAGGTTTAAACGCGCCGACGCAAGGCAGGCGATGCAGGCGATGAAGGCTGCTGATTAATTTTGACCACCTGGTGATCTTTAACGTGCGCCGAAATCTCGTACACACGGGCGTTTTTGCGTTTCGCCTCTATCAAGAATGCGGCCGCCGTGGCCGGGAATCGAACCCGCGACCCGGGCTCAGCAGCGCATCCCCTAGCCATTGAGCCACCGCGGCGGGTAAACGGCTTATACCACCTCTAACTGAGGAAGAAATCCTTTCATCGTGTTCAGTAAGCTAAGCACTAAAAAGCTGCCTTACACCTGCCACTTCAAAAGCAGGTGCGGCCGCTATGGCCATGTTCACGATTGCTCACGGCTTAACGTTGTCGGCATTGGTGTGGCCTGGCAAAACTAGTGAACAATATTTCAGGAATAGAAGTGTTACCACGGAGCAAATATATGTTCCGAAAGCTGTGATTACTAGCACTAAGGGAGGATGCAGCTCGCTACTGGTATCTCTGTGAGCAGTGTGGAGACGTGCTGAAATTTGAGAACGGTGAGAGACTGTGTGAAGTTTGTGACAGAAACGTTTCGGTGGCCAGTGCACGTAACAAATAAAACTTTTTCGACACTTTCAATATGCGAAAGCAGCTCAGTACATTAGTTTGTACAAAACACCAAGGGCCACCTAGCAGAAGGATTTGCCTTGCGAAGTGAACAATGTAATGATGAAGTCACCGACATTGTGAGTAGTGCAGCAGTCTGTGATTTGACGGAAAACAAAAAAAAAAATTAGGTACGGATGATCTCACCTTTACTATCAACACAGAAGGAAGCCCTGTATTCGAGTCCTCGAAAACATCTATGTGGCCCCACAGGTTCACTCTAAATGAACTCCCACCACATGTGCCGTTTAAACATCGCGTGCTGGCTGGCTGTAGTCTGGTTTGTGCCCGGACACCTCGAAATGCAAACCTTTCTGTCAATGTTCACGAAGGAATCCTCAGCTATTACACCGATTGTGTGGGAGCACGAAGGCTCCAGAGTTCCAGAACACTGTTCCAGAGTGTTCGTGCTGTGTTGTGCTGTTGATGCACCGGCATGGTCAGCTGTAATGAATATGATTCTTCACAACGGTTGTCACAGCTGCCCCGGGTTTTTCACGACGACTACCCGCAGGGGAGGCAACTGGTTAGCCAGCATTTCTGACTTAGTTCCTAGTGTGGTATTGTCTTGGCACTGACATTTATCACAATGTTTGTAAATGTTAGGGCAAGTTAACTACAGACCTGCATCGCTGAGTCTTATTTCACTTAAAAGGGGTAACCACACGTAGCAACGGATATTAGGAGTGCAAAAATCACTACTCAGTGGGTACGGCAAACAGCAATGGGTGCAGCAAGCAAGCAGTGTTGGCGATAGTAATGAGCAAGAAAATTATACAAAGAGCACTGGGGGAGACGACAGCTACGTTTAGCCTGCCAGAAGCAGCCCACAAAAGACTGACAGTGACGGAGACCATTAGCAGCAGCGTAATTATTGTTTTCACTTGTTGCTGTCGCCCACATTGACTGTGTGCTGTACCCATTGAGTTATATGTTTCACGGCGCTTGTCGATGTGGCGTCATGTGGTTACCCTTTAAAGATGCTCCAATACACCGTTTGAGAAAGCTAAAAAAGAATTGGGGTTAGACAGAATACTGTTGCAGTAACCTTTGCTTGCAGGGATTTTGTGCAGATATGAAGTAGGGCTAAAGTATTTAAATCATTAAAAAACCAGTTTTTTTTATTTCCCCTCACGATTTTGCTTGGCACTACCATTTTTTATTCTGGTAAATTGCCATGAAAACAGCTGGCCGTAATACTCGATGCTAAAAGGTCGCTGAGCTCAGTGCTGCATGGAACGTGACTTTGCCAGGAGATTTTTTTTAATTTGCTAAGTGTAAGTTCTCTAAACTTTCAATTAGGGGTCACAAGTCGTCACCCCACTAAGTACTTGGTGGCGTAATGTATGGGAACTGTCTCTGTTTTCATTATTGAAATCTGCCCCCCTCAAAGCTGAAAAACACAACTTAAGGGTGGTAGCTGAACTTAAGCAACGGTCTAATTAGTGTCGAAAATGACAGAGATGGGAGCAATCATAGTTGATGTTACCCAAACGGTGGAACCGCTCCCGCTCACTAACTAGCCAGAGTCACTGTAATAATTAATAATGAATCTGGCTAATCAGTGAGCGGAAGCAGTTTGTCCGGTTGGGTAGAATCAAGACAGACTGATCCGTTTGCTTTGCGAAACTACACCAGCGCGGATTGCTGTACCGGGTGGGAGCAGTCTTTCTTGATTTTTACCCACACGGCCAAACCGCTTCCGCTCACTGACTAGCCAGAGTCTCTGGTAATTATTATTAATGACTCTGGCTAGTCAGTGAGCGGAAGCGGTTTGGCCGGCTGGGTAAATATCAAGGACTACTCCCATCACCGCCACATGCGACACTAATTAGACCATTGCACCGAACTGCCACATCTCATTGCCGTGTTTGCAAAAGCAAGGTAATGTGACTAGTTGAAATGTGTTTATTATGTTTAATATCAGGATCATAATGAAGCTAGAAATGCAAGCAGAAGTTGAGTAAATAACTCATACAGAGGGCTTCTCTGATCTTTACTTGAGCTTACATTCGTAGTTTTGTTGCGATCTTCACTACAAATGCTATTGCAACATCAACTTGCACTTGCAGGGCCGTAGCCGGATGTATTTACTAGTTATTAGAAGGGTGGAGTTTCCCCAAGGAACTCGAAGTGTCCCTTACGCACTGCCTGGAAAAAATTTCAAAGGGAATGCGAAACCCCAACACCCCCGCCCTCCTCCACGCCCCTCTAGCTGCGTCCCTAGTGATACTATAGATCTGACATTAGCAGAGCAGCCCCTGCAAGCAGACGAATTTTGCTCCTTCCCAGAAGTGTAAGAAGGGGTCTTCTATAGAGGTATGTGTTTTCAGCAGTTACTGTTGCTGAGAACTATACACTCCCACTGCATGTTTATTGACTTTTCCCCCCTTTCTCCTGTTTTATATATGCCATGCGTTTTTGCAAGTAGCCCTCAACACTGAAATGTTATATGAAATGTGTCAAGCTAATTCGTCTCACTTCCAGGCAACTTGCTCCACACCAGCCAACAAAGGGAGCCTATAACACATCTTGGAGTGGTGCGCGGCATGCTCATGGCATTTGTTCAAAATTGCTTCAATGGACCCTGAGCCTTTATGAATCGCGAGATGAGTGCTGTACAGGGTGTTTTGTGAAATTGTCTAATGGATGGAGCTTCCTGTAGACTTGGCTGGATGACATTTAAAAAGGTTTAGCCTCATTAATCAATTCCTTCAGTTGATTACTGCACTAATGAATCTGTAACTTTTGCTGATTTAACATCATCTAAACACAAACCAAAGCTACGTGCTAGAGTGCAATTGCAATTTTCTGTCTTATCATTGACATGGCGTGATAAAAGCATTCAAGCCATTCAAAAATATTCATATACAAAGACAAATAATGTTACTTTAAATTCCCAGTACCACTGTGTATCTGGATGCAGCTACACTTTTAAGGCTTTTGCGTGGCATTTCTGTTGGGCAAATGCATATCACCACCTAAAAATCTTGGCCCATTTTTGGGTGCAATGAGTGCAATAATACCTGTTATCGCTGTGGATCTGTATAATCTTTGACTGATTTTTGTGCTGAAAAGCTAGTGTCTGCGAATGACCATTTAAAGATTTTCCTTCTGTTGTAATCTTACGTTAGTGAGGACAAAGAACTATCATCCCTCTTCTCCCCATTCTTTTCTTGCATAACAAGGTAAGAATTTTCCCCGAATATATTTCAAATATTAAGCCTTAAATTTACTCCAGGGATAGGAAGGCAAATTACTTAAGGGACGATGAATGGAGGGAACAGATATTGTTGTTTTATTTGAACTAGCCCTTTTAAACTCACTCAAGTACATTCAGACTTCGAAAGACATCTTCACCATAAAGTGATTTTAAGTATTGACCACTTTTCAAATCTCCAATTACATCATGTGAGCAGTGATGCCTGTGACGTACGAATAGTAATCAGTGATCAGTGATTAATCAGTAATTAGTGCAATAAAAGGATGCTGATGTCAAGTGGTCAAAATCATATTTGTGGGGGCATTTTAAATGTTTTTCTCACGAACCTAATTATTTGGCTTAAGAGTGCAGGTTTACCCTGTTCACTGGAAAAACCGAAACGTTGAGTACCCTAAAGCCACCGGCCCAACTATAGTAGTGATGTTGCACTGACTTGGGGTGCGTTTTTATTCTATCCCAGCTTTCAAACTTGTGATTTTCACCGATTTCATGGTTTCCATCGTCTTTTTGATTGTTCAGTTAAGGGATGTACAGGTTAAACGTGCAAGCAATTGGCTGATTTATTCTTCTGGACTCGCAAAGGAGTTGTCGTAGTCGATAGCATATCAACCTGGAAAATAGTAGGAGGCAAATGGCATTTGTTATTGCATTTTTCTTGTTGATAAACAGCAGACGCTGATAGCAGAGGTGGCATCTGGCAGCGTCGGTCACATACTTTCCGTGCACGCGAGCTGGTGGAGAAATGTCACAGTTGCAGGGGCCTGAAGTGACAAATTTTCTTTTTTAATAGTTGTGAGGTGGGTCTGCTAACAGCGCACCATCGCTACGACCAGTATGCTGCGAACAACGCTGGAAGCCGCGTTAAAAGAAGTAGATTGAGAAGTATAGAAGGGCTATGGGCGTCAGCACGGACGCATGCGTGTTGTCGTGCTCTCGTTTGTCGCCGGTGCAGCTACATGGCATTCCTATGCGGTTCGGCCGCAGCTCTCGTGCTCCAATTACTTCTGACGGCACCTGTACATGCACATGCATATGCACTCAAACTCCTTTTCCTGAACATGGGAAGGATAATAACTCTGTTTTTGAGACAGCATAATTCCGATAACCAGTTCATTTGACAACACATCTCGACCGCCCATCAAAAAAGGAATCGCAATACACCTCCTTGAAGGTAATCAATGGCATGTCACTGTAATGTGCTCTCTGCCCAACCACCACATTATCTTGTGCAGAGGAGGGTCATGGTGCCGTTCATCACTTGAGGTGTGATTGAGTCTCTCGCTAAGAGAAAGTAGGTCATGATGACATTTCACCTTCATCGGAAATAGAAAAGCTGCCCTGGCCGAAAATTGAACTCATGCTCTCGTGTTCACAAAAACAGCGTCGTAACCTGAGCTGCCAAAGCCAGGGTAGTATTGACAACCATGAATGGGGTCTTTTTATAAAATTCCCAGGACATTCAGGGAGATCTTGTTTCAGCTAACAAAGCCTGGATGTGAATTTTTTTAAGCTCCCAGAGTGCAGATTTTGTTATGTAAAATCATCACAGTGTTGAGCAAGCAATTACCTGCACGGTCAATTTCATCTGGGCTGATTGCTTCGTGAAGAATGTGGACTGCTTCCGACAACTTCGAAAGGTGGCGTCAATCCTCCAGTGGAAGCGCACCTTCAAAGCAAGGAAGTGCGTAGCACAGGAGCGAATTCCTCCATTCCGTTGCCTTCCACTGAATCCGCACACCGATCGGTTAGGGTAGCCTAGTTAAGCACTAAGCAGGGTGAATGCTCAGCAATCGCTGATCGAACTTCTTTAAGGTTGGCGGGTCACGTGCATTGAAAACAGTGTACATAAGTACTATTTGGAATCGCTTGCATAGATAATATAACTGCTCCTTAGTAACAAACACGCCGGATTAACACTGCTGCTTAGACCGAATGCACGTAAGTCTAATTACTGTGGAAGGAAGTCTTTTTAGCAAAAATGGTCGTACATATTTCCAAAAATTCGAATAAGCAGTCCTTATGTGCTGAAATGATGACTAGTCATTCAAACTTAGTTGTTAGTGCGCCCTAACAACTCAGTTGTTAGTGCGCCGTCTTCTCGGGAAAGTCTACATTTTTTCCCATGCCCGTCGCTGTGTTCACAGCAAGCGTAACGTACCTTCAAAACCAAAAGCTGTATTTAAGCTGAGCTGTAGCACGTCTCTGTTCTCTCACATATATTGTTATTTTCTAATTGTATACTGTGATGGTCGCGCCATTCTTCTTCCTTCCACTCAAGTATACATTATAACTGCAACCACCATAAGTGGGCTACACTGTACGGCAAAGTAAGAAACTTATTCACTGAGTATGAAGGCCAAGCAAATCATGTATTTATTTTGGGGTTCTGGTTAGAACAACCAAACTTAAAATAGCAACACCCTTTGAATAAAATTATGACAAATGAGCGCATAAGACCTATGAATAAATTTCGTTACAATACATCCCATAAAACCACGGGTTCGGCGCCAAAATACACGTATGACCATAGATTAAACCTGAGACCCTACTAATGTAAAGCTGGGAAAAAGCAAGTCTGTTTATTCATAGCATTCGAATATTTTTTGTGCCTATGGAGATTGCACTTCATGATACCCTATGCTGAACCCCATGCATGGTATATATCATTGTAGTATGCTGGTTTGCTAGTTGGGTTCCCCTTCTTTGGGTTGTAGAACATCATTTCCGTCACTTGGTTGCACACTCCCTGCAGCAGACAGTACATGTAGTCGACACTAACACCATGAACCAAATTCAAATCTATAAAAATTTAAAGCACACGAACAAAACACTGGAGTCAAAACGTTTGACCTAACTGTTTGGCAAGGCGGCGTGTTCCCTCAAAGTAATAATCGATACTAACTACCAGAGAAGAAACGAGTGGATGTTTAGCAGTGTGCTATTAATTTGGCTTGCAGTTCACTTCATACAAAAATGGGAAATAAGAAATGATTTTTATTAGTTACATATTCGCACCTCATTTTGAAACATGGAGAGAAGTGGAAAGAGCCCAGACACAAGAAGGATTGCATTCGTTTAATTATCAGGAAGTCTACGCTCTTCAGAGTCTGCTGTCTGCATTTCTCAGTGGCGTTGGTAGGCGCTGACAAAGAACCACATAACGAGCTATACCTATACTAAATTGAAAATGTTACTTTAAAAGAATACTAACGGCTCAAAAACGTTATCTTTTCACTTATTTAATTTTTCGGTGTTATTTACATGCATTTATCAACAAAAATACGGAATAAAAAATGCGATCTCCCTCGTACTATTTTGCCTGTTCATATGATATCGACTACGACAACTGCTAGGCGAGTCCACAAGACTAAATTAGCGAGTTGCTGGCACGAACTCTTCCGAACTTTTCCTAACAAAATCCCAACTTGCTGCTCCCAGTTCTCTATACCTGGCATGCAGGATCGTTTCATCCGCAGGCTTTGACAAACGTTTGACAAATTGGTCCGCGTTAACACGA